>NW_020664447.1:312211-382114 GCF_002925995.2 Terrapene triunguis | reverse complement strand
ACAGAGCCGAAGTCTGAGAGGGGAGGAACAGGCAGCTGGAGCCGGGGAGGAGAAGTGCCCGGCCGGCGGCTGGGGTCCAGAGGCAAGGGGGGCTGCCCGGCAAACCATGAAGCCGGTAGCGCTCGGGCAGCCCTTTCCCCGTGGCTGGGAGTGGGAGGGAGGAGGGGGCGGAGTTAGGGCGGGGAAGGGGCGGAGTTGGGGTGGGGCTGGGGGTGGGGAAATGGGCGGGGCCAGGGCCCGTGGAGGGTCCTCTTTTTTTATTTTTTAAATATGGTAACCCTAGTTCTAACAGTGGAAGAATAGTGAGATTCCATTGCAAGACAGGCAACAGCAAGACTACTAAAACCTGAGGGGCACACTCTAAGGCCAAAAAGGGGCCAGAAGCGCAGTTAGTCCCATAGTACTAAAAGTAAAACAGATTACTCAATACATCTACTTTGTTATGGCTAGAGCTAATGTGCATTTTCAAAAAGCTTCCTTGTAATTGTGAGCACAAGACTCAGTTTAGCTAATTCTTTCATACTAAGTTTTAAGTATATACACAGGAAAAAATGCTAGCATGAAGGGTCAAAGCTATAATGACTTGACCTCTACATAATAGTCTCCAGCTCAAAATTTAGTTCTACCAACAGAATGGTGATCTAAATGTTTTTCCAGCCAGAGTATGTCTCTATTAGGAAGTTATTGTAGGTAAGTATAAAGATTATATCCCAATTAGTGAACTCTACTGAGGTCAAGCACAATGCTCTACAGCAGTGGTTCTCAACCAGGGGTCCGGGGCCCCCTGGATGGCCTCGAGCAGGTTTCAGAGGGTCTGCCAAGCAGGGCCAGCATTAGACTCAGTGGAATCCAGGGCAGAAAGCCAAAGCCCCGCCATATGGAGCTGAAGCTCGGGGTCCTGAACTCTGCCACCCGGGGCTGAAGCTGAAGCCTGAGCAATGTAGCTTCTCGGGGGCCACTGTGGCATGTGGCCTCAGGCAATTGCCTTGCTTGCTACCCCCTAACACCGGCCCTGGCTTTTATATGCAGAAAACCAGTTATTGTGGCACAGGTGGGCCATGGAGTTTTTATTGCATGTTGGGGGGACCTCAGAAAGAAAAAGGTTGAAAATCTCTGCTCTAGAGAAGATTTTTTTTAAATCAATATTAACATATATATATTTTCCAAACAAATATTAGCAAATCTTATTCATAACCTGTATCTGTTACTTTTAAGAGATGTATGTGTGTTTGGTCAACCTTTTATTACTTGGGAATTTATTTTGGTCAAATTCAAAAAATGGTAACCATATATATTATAAAATCTATTTGATCCTGATATAAAGCTGGGTCATCTCTACAAGCAAGCTACTACAGACAGCTAAGAAAGAGAAGACTCAAAAAGAAGCCAACCCAAAAACTTCATCAGGGATTGGTGAGAAAAAGTTAATTAAGACACTATTAAGGGATCAGATTTTAAAACTCTTGTAATAACTTCGTTGGAAAATGAAAATGCTGTTGTAACTTAAGTTACTAATTTAGGGTTGCCAAGTATCCAGTTTTCAACCAGAAAGTCCAGTTGAAAGGGGACACGTACTGACCGGACACCAAAAGTCCAGTTACCATGCCGGGGGGGGAGGGGCAAGGGAGGAGACACTAGGTCATCAACCCACACCAGCCCCTGCTACTACTTGCATCTCGTGGGCAGGCAGGTTCCCGTCCTAGCCCCGGACCAGAGGGAGCCCAGCTAGTGGTGGGGGGGGGGAGGTGCACAGGCTTGAGCAAGGAGGAAGGGGGAGGGGAGGAAGCAACGAGTGACGGGGCAGGGCATCAGGAGAAGAGGCGGAGCAGGAGTGGGACTTTGAGGGAAGAGGTAGGGAAGGAGGAGGTTCCGACTTTCCTGCTGTAGTGTCCGGTTTTCAGAAATTAGAATGTTGGCAACCCTGTACTAACCATTTCTCTTGTTAATCACCAAATGGTTAGACCATGTAATTCCTGGTGAGGAGACAGGGATTAAACATTGGTATACAGAAAAAGAGTGGAATTTAACTGTATCTAAGTTTCTTAATACTTTTAATTGACCTTTCCCGAGACAAGTCTTTAAATGGTTTATTCTAAATAAATGATTTAAATATTTTCTTAGATTTCATAGGATTCAGTTAAGATTACTTTGCCCAATTATAGACTGGCTGGTTATTCATCATAACCAGACCAGTCTCACCTTCCCTTAAATTCTGTTGCCCAACTGTAACAGTTTAGTTATCTAATAAGATATTAAGACTGGATTTACAATAATTTTGGGAAACAATATACTTTAGTCTTAACTTAGCAAACAAAGAATGCCACCAGATGTGAACCACTCTCAAAGATGTCCAAAAGCTCTTCATAGAGAGATATACAGAAGATTATAAAGGAAGGAACTAGTTTCTCAGTTGTGTTGCCATTCATGTTGGTTCACTTAATGTGTTTTCTTTTCTTTAATAATAAAATAGCCATGGTCAATAATTGTGATTATTTTGCTTGGTTTTAAACATGTCGTCTGCTAAGATACGTAAAAGAATGCCTGTGACTAAAATAGCGGGAGTTCCATCCCTGATATGGCAATAAAAGAAAAAAAATCAGTAAGAGCTGGCCTACCATTTCTTGTTTCTCTGGACTCAATATTTTAATAACTCTTAAAATAAAATTAGTTGGCACCCAACAGTTTAAAATTACACCTTTCTACCCACAACATACTACTGTCAAACCTCCAAAATCTTTTATTCAAAAGAGTTTCTTCTAACAAGACAAAATGTATGTAATACATGTGAAGTTTGAGTTAACCATGTGCAAAAATATTAAACAATTCAAAAAAGTTTTAGCTTTTTAGTAATAAACCATCTCACTAAAAACCCTCCAGAAGACTTAATAAAAATAAAATCCTTGTACTGAATGCATAGTATATATTCATAAATATATATTAATATATTAAACATATGCATACAAACAAATATCAGTTTGGACATCTGAGCTATCAGACTATTCTAAAGTAAACTTACTTCTGGGCTATAACCAAGCAGAAGTTATAGTTCAACAGCCAGTTTTATCAAACAGTCATATGCAGCTGAATACAAGTACTTTTAAAACAGAAATGCCATCTTAAACTACTAATGTAAAACACTATGGGACCAGTTTCACAGCCTTTAAGCAAGTGAGCAAGGACTGCAATATTTGACCCTCTAGTTTTGTTAAAATCACATCATAAAAATTATTTAAAAAACTGTATAAATGCATATCAAATATAATCAAATTATGTTTCTGTTTCATATCCATTACTTCATCTTCTTAATACTATCAGGTCAGGAACAAAAGTCTCATGCAGACCACTTCTTTATTTCGCCCAGCTGATCACAACTGAGAAGTCTATAGAAATAACTTAGTTTTAATTATTAGTGTAATTTATCAAAACAGGACACCTACTTTAAAATAAAAAAACTTCATCACTTTTTAAAAAACGAAGAGGAGACCCAGATCATGTTGAAGAAAAAAATAATTAAAATGCGAACTTCTATACCAATGTAGTGGCATTTCAACAGTGCTACCATTGTGTAAACCTAAATACACTGCCTACAGACTCAAAAATGAGAAACAAGTTGTTGTCATAGTGTTGGTATGCACAGCTCAATCCTCTACTGATGACACTAATGCACTGCACTATATTGTCAGCACAAAAGGAACAAGTTTAAGTCAGACAACACTACAGAAATTTAGAAGGAAACTTGTAACAAAAAGTAAAACAGGTATTTTCACACTAAAAATATAAAACAATGTTCTAACAGGACATGAACACACTCCCCAAACTTTAAGAAACTTAAACAGGCTACTTTTTAAGGGTACTGTGAAAAACATTTGACATATTAGAGAGACTCTGCAACCTTAATAATGTTCCTCATGTTATTTTGTGACACTAATTTTCAAGGTTTTTAAAAAGCAAACTGAAAAAAAAACAGAAATTCCATCGTGTGGCATCATATTGACACCTACATGGCTCATCAGCAGGGTTGGAACCTTTAGATCCACCACACTGACATCTGCCACTTGAGCTAACAGAGCAAATGATACAGTAATAGGTTGTCATCCTCTACGTGGACTACCACTAGACAGGAATATGAAACACTTTGCCAGTGGGTTTCACAGACATATGACAACAGCAGAAGAATGGTGGAACTCAGGAATTTTGGCTTCCATTCTAGGTTCTGGAGGAGAGTGTGCACAGTGGGCACAGACTCTTCCACCCATATCCTCCAAGCTTGACCCTTTATGCCCCATCCCCTCCAACCTGTCCATTATGTTTCTTCCACCAATCCCATTCTCCCTGACTCCCTACTCCTAGTCTCCACTCAGGCTTTTCATTCCAATTAAAGTTTGCTTGCCCAATAAATCCTAGTCACATACACCCCCATACACGTGCACAATATTCCTTCACTGGCTCCCAGTTTCCTCGACCAACCAGTCCATCTTGCCCTCTCTACCTCGCTTCCTCCTCCATATTACCTAGGAATCAACGGGGAGAAGGAGTCACTGAGAACACATCAGACAGAGGCTCCCTGCTCTCAAGTCCGCCCAGCCCAGAGTAGCTGGGAGCACAGCTTTTACAGGAGAAGTTCGGCTTTGCCACTGTAGGCCTGGTCCAGAATACGTTCAGTCACTCTGTGAGGATAGTGCATCTGCCGTCCAGTAACATGAAGGAGCTATAAAGGGATGGAGCATGCTCAGTTGCTCTGTGGGGATGGCACAGGCACAGCCCTGTCATAGGTAGGAGCTCTGAGAGGCTCAAGCCATGAAGGCAGAATCGTCAGAGATTTCAGCTCCTAAAAAAACAACAAAATCTCTGCTGCGCACGTACAACTGTGATTTTTCCAAAACTCAACTTGGTCAATTTTGGGTGGATTTTTGTGGGGATGGCGGAAGGCTTATTCACAACAAAAAAGTCGTCCTGTCTGCCAAATTTCATGTCCAGGCTACAAAGCAAAGTCCACACTTAAAATAAATTCTTATGACCTTTTCTTTGAACAAGAGCAAAACAATGTATTTTTCCAAATCTCTTTGTCAAAAATGGCTGAACTGTTTTAGCTGAAATTCCCCCACTATTACACCAAAAATAAAAATAAAATCAGTTTAAGGCAAACCTCCAGAATACAATAGTTCGGCCTACATAGTTAAAATGTAGTAAACGTAAGCAACTGAAACGAGACTTATAATGGGAAGTTTCAAACAAACTTAACTGGCAGTGCTACCAGCTCCACCCATAATAGATATTCAAGTTTTGGCTCAGTAATGGAAGTGTCCACTTGATGTTAATCTTTAGCTGGGTTCAGAATGATGAGGAGGAACATTTATAATCTGAAGCTAATGAAATGCTACAAGTAAGGTTTCTGCCTCAAGGGAGTGGGACTAGGGGAGAAGGAGATAATGATGCCTTTTAAACTTATTTTGTGTGTTGAAAAGCTATGAATTACAATTTTGTAACATGAAAGGATTATGAATTTCTCAGTTTGTTATACTACAAAAGGGTTACAGATAGGACTACGACAATAAACCAGTATTTACCAAGCCAGTATTTAAAAGCCTGATGGAATTCAGGTAATGAATTTGAGCAAATATTTGCTTATGTGGAAAAAGTCTTTAGTTTAATTTAAACTTCCATGCTTGGCCTTTAGCCTCATGTCCCTCTACACCATTTCTAATCTACTTTATACTAGCAAGTTTGAAGAGGAGGATCACTAGAAAGCAACAAAGAAACAAACTTCTGGTTAAACATTACCCTATATCACTGCCTGCATTTTAGGATAAATTAAAACTCCACTCTGAAATATTTTGCTGAAAATAGATATTGTAACAGACTGAATCATGTAAAATGTACAAATAGATTATTAAAACTTTAGTAAAACCAAATCCTAGATATACTACAAGCCACGCATCTTCTCAGTTACAGCAAAATCCTACCCCCACGCTAGTCACTTCCATGGGCACTGGGAACTCTGCAGAGGGAAGAGGGTAAAGAATCCTTCTCTTCCCCCAATGCTGCAGAGCTTCTCCAGACTAATAGCTGAATTAGCCTCCTAGCTCTATAAAGGTGGACAGACAGGATGATCTGCATAATGGCAGATCCTCCTATTATTATACTGTGCTATTGCCCAACAGTGGCATAGGAATACACTCACATTTGACTATTCAATCCTGCCCTTTTAAAGGAAATTGCATTGGTTCAGCTACAAAGAGAGTCCTTAACTCCTGCTTCCACCTTTGTAGGGCTGACCCTGAAAGAACAGGAGTTCTCCAAGAAGATGAGTCTGGTCACAGCTACATAAACAATCTAAGCTTCCCCAACCCCATCGCCTCCACTGCGTAACATAGCACGAGGGCTTGGGTGACCTCATGTATACATGAGAAAAATTAGATTAGATGGCTTTGCCCACTTGGTCAAACTGTCTAGTAAACAAGCGTGCAATCCACTGGCAAAGTGTGTGTCATGACCCACACTTGTAGCTAGTCTACAGAGGGAGGATAACAGGAACTCCCTTCATCTCAAGAGGCAGAGGTCAGAGCTACAGTAATCAAGAGCTGGAACTGAAACCATGTTGATTACTAATAAATGAGGCCATTCTCATTGCACATGATGGAATTTCTTTTTTCAGTTTTCTACTTTAAACAGGTTCATTTGGCTCATGCAGAAAATATCCTTAACAGGTTTCATAGCTAAAAATGAATGAGATACTCCATGCAACAAAACCCAATGGTCCCATACGTATGTCATTTCTCATACGTTTCAGTTGCTTGTGTCACACACCAACAGGTCTGAAGACAAAGAGAGATTTATTGCTTTAGTGATTATATCTAGCTCCATCAAAGTATTTTTGGAATGAATATCAATCTGATTTTAAAGTTCACATGAAATTTCAAAGTATTCTTTGATAAGAAAAATCGATTCATCTTAATATATACATTATATTTGGTTACCACCACAACCTCGAACTATTCCCACTGTACTAGTTGATGTGACAGCAATAAGAAAGCTAAGGTTAGATTAAGGGAATTTCAAAAAAATCAAATACATGAATTGCCTCAAAAGGGAAATTTGAGGCCTTCAAGGACTACTGCCAAATCTCAAGAAATGGCTAATCTCTGGGGAGGTCTAAACCGCTAAGAGAGAACGTGCACCTCTTAATATTTGTCTGCCACTCAGTTGCAGTAAGTAGACAATTTGTTAGTCCCATATATGGTGGCTATTCAAAGAAGGTGATAAAGTCAAGTGTAGCAACTATAGAGCTATTATGCTACAGTCAGTTCCACAGAAAGTTTCTGTTTCTGTGTTAATAATATATGAGCGATGCACTTTTTGGAGAAGGTCTGCATAGTCAATGCAGCTTTGGATCCGTTAATTTTACTATTAACCAGATCTTTATCTTGAGACAACTTTTTGAGATGACAGCTGAATTTAATAACCTGTGCGCAGCACTTTTTATAGGACTTCTGTCAGGCCTTTGATTCACTACATTGAGCAAGCTTGTAGGATCTGAGGAAGCAACTCAGCGTCCATGGAAAGGCAGTTATTGATAGAAGAGCTCTACAAAGGAAGAGAAAGTTGTGTTCAAGATAGCCTGGTTTCTTATTTCCTTGGGAGTTCAGCAAAGCTGATTCCTGTTACCATCATTGTTCAATATCAGCATTCATTGGTTGATGGATAAGACTAGGAGGCACTTTCAAATGGCATTGAGCTGAGTATCATTTTCCTTCTAAACCTCAAATAAACTAAACTAATGATATTGCCTTGCTGTCTCAGTTTAGTGAATTGCTATAGCAGATGGCTGACGTGTTTGGGCAAAAAGCAACGTTCATTGGTCTGGTTATTAAACTAGATAAAACTAAGTCCCTGCCTATGACCACAAGCAGCCTCCAGCTCACTATTAACATGTCTGGACATGATATTGAGCAGGGAGGCAACTATTAAATACCTGGGAACCATCACAGATCATGCTAGAGGATGTTCAACAGATGAAGATGCTCATATAGCAACAGCCACTGCCGTGTTCTGGGCCTTTCAACTTCCTCTGTGGAGATGTCATGACATCAAGCTTGACAAGAAGCTGTAGGTTTATAGAACCCCAATTATACCAACTTTATGGTACGACAATGAAACCTGGGTGCTTAGAAAGTCTCAACAGTGACATTTTCAGTGCTTGTCATCTTTGTCAGTTGCTTCATATTAGGTGGCAGGAAAGATCAGCAATGAGGATATTCATAGCTGAGCCCAAAAATTACCTCCATCAGCATTGGTTTGGTTTTGGCAGCTTTCTTGATATGGACATTTTAGGATGAAAAACCAAAGAGTTACAAAGCACATTTATCAAGGAATGCAGCTACACAGCCAGCAATCAAATGGTCACCAAAAGCCTCAGTAGTGTGGTAAGATCACCAATGATGGACACAGACAGAACATCCAGCCTGACCAACTTAAGGATCTGTGTTTGAACAGTGACTAGCACAAGGGAGTCCCTGGTCCACAATCTGACTGGCATTCAATCAGCAAAGAAGCTACGCCCTTTTGATAGCTGCCTGATTTTTTTATATAATTCTAATCCAGACTGCTAGTTGATTTTTTTTTTATTATATATATATATATATATATAAATGAATTCTAGCTGACAGTCTGGAATAGAATGTTGTACCCTTTTCCTCCTCTCTCTAGAGATGTAAATGAAGTTTCTACAGCTCAATTACAGCTTTATCCAAATCAAACTGAAGTAAATAAGAGTTTTTCCACTAACTTCAATGAGCCGTTGATCAGATCCCTAATGACTTGCAAAGGATGAAAGTAAATGTTTTTAATACACTGGTCCTTTGCCCTCATAAAAAGGGTCTAAACAAACGTAACACTAGAATGTGGTAGATTTTGGTATGGTGTGAATTTATTCCTTTGATTTTTCCAGTTATGAATACTCAATTTTGTTACTACTAAAGATGGAGTACATTCATCAGTTACAAGAACCCAGAAAGGGAGAAAAGCCAAGAGATGCTGACTTACCTAGAATTAGGAAAGTATGCTTCTGCACTTAAAATGTCTTAAAAAGGCTACATTAGAACCACATATAGGACTGTTAGCCTATAGATCAAGCATATATACCTGAAGGAAGTTGTGACGGGTTGGATCACAGAAACCCCCTTGGGAGCTGCCACCCAATGTACCAAGACTACCCCTG
The DNA here is from genome assembly GCF_002925995.2 of Terrapene triunguis. Lineage (NCBI taxonomy): Eukaryota > Metazoa > Chordata > Testudines > Emydidae > Terrapene > Terrapene triunguis. The sequence goes on along the minus strand of NW_020664447.1, from coordinate 372,897 downwards.
TTCCTGTTTTCCCGGTCAGCTCAGGACTCCAGCACCCTGTCTTGCTGAATTAGACACTCCTGTCTGCTCCAACACAGACCCAGGGTCTGAATCACTTGTCCCAAAGCTGCAAGTTTACCTGAAAACAGCTCACACAAGTGTGCTTGTCTTTAGCACTCAGATGCTCAACTCCCAATGGGGTCTAAACCCAAATAAATCCGTTTTACCCTGCATAAAGCTTATGCGGGGCAAACTCATAAATTGTTCGCCCTCTATAACACTGATAGAGAGATATGCACAGTTGTTTGCTCCCCCAGGTATTAATACATACTCTGAGTAAATTACTAAATAAAAAGTGATTTTATTAAATACAGACAGTAGGATTTAAGTGGTTCCAAGTAGTAACAGACAGAACAAAGTAAGTCACCAAGCAAAATAAAATAAAATGCGCAAATCTATGTCTAATCAAACTAAATACAGATAATCTCACCCTCAGAGATGCTTCAGTAAGTTTTTCTCAGACTGGACACCTTCCAGGCCTGGGCACAATTCTTTCCCCTGGTACAGCTCTTGTTCCAGCTCAGGTGATAGCTAGGGGATTCTTCATGATGGCTCCTCTCTCCACTTTGTTCTCTTCCACCCCTTTATATATCTTTTGCATAAGGCAGGAACCCTTTGTCCCTCTGGGTTTCCACCCCCCCTCACTGGAAAAGCACCAGGTTAAAGATGGATTCCAGTTCAGGTGACATGATCACATGTCACTGCAAGACTTCATTACCCACTTGCCAGCACACACATATACAGGAAGACTCACAGGTAAACACAGCCATCTGCAGACAATGGGAGTCATCAAGATTCCAAACCATCATTAATGGCCCACACTTTACATAGTTACAATAGGCCCTCGGAATTATGTTTTATATTTCTAGTTTTAGATACAAAAGTGGTACATTTATACAAATCAGATGATCACACTCAGTAGATTATAAGCTTTGTAATGATACCTTACAAGAGACCTTTTGCATGAAGCATATCCCAGTTACGTTATATTCACTTATTATCATGTTTTTATAAAACCATATAGACTGCACGTCACAGAAGTCACTTACATAGATTGCGGGTGAGCTCCTACTTTCAATACAACCAAATGCATAAAGACCATTACAAAAGATATTATACAACTATAAATTCATATAGTAAGAACATAAGAAAGGCCATACTGGGTCAGACCAAAGGTACATCTAGCCCAGTATCCGGTCTTCTGACAGTAGCCAATGCCAGGTGCTCCAGAGGGAATGAACAGAACAGGTAATCATCAAGTGATCCAACCCCGGTCGTCCATTCCCAGTACTTTACAGCCAAAATATTAAAAAACTACTTGTGATTTTGGGGGCCCAACTTCAGCCATTTTCAGAAAGTATTGAGCACTCACCTTCAGAAAATCAGGTCCCAATATTAAACATCAAAATATTGAAGCGCCCAAAGTCACCAGTCACTTCTTTAAAAAGTCTTAGTCCTTTTGCCCACAGTTTACAATCTGAACAAGAGAAATACATAGGTACTAGACACGGGACAACTGTTCACATGAGCAGAAAGCATGGAGAGTAGTTTCCTTAAATATATTTTTTTATCTTCAAACAGGTAACCGCTGCTCTCTCACTCCTGGACTAATGCATTTTCTGCCTTTAAACCCATGCCACAGAGACTTCTTGCACATTCTACGTTAATTAATGCCAAATCACGAACTTACAATGCCTTACTAAGCATGCTCATTTCCAGAGCAACTACTCTGGCTGAGAAACAAAACTAGGGACTGTGTTAGATAACTTAATCAAACACAGCAGAAACACACATTTCAGAAAAAAATTGAACATCCAATTCAGATAAAGATATAGCTATGTTATCTCCCTCCAGATACCACCATATCAATAAAATTGAAGTAAACCCAGAGGAAAGCATAACCAATCTAATAGATAAGCACACGGCAGATTGTGATATAACATTAAATATCCAAATTGGGAGAATTAAATTATGGGTAAGGAAACTAATTTTACCTTCCTTTAGGAGTACCCACTGATCTATATATCGGTAGGAAGTAGCAAATATCCTTCATCAGGAGGAGGGGAAAAATAGATCTCTAGGGGACAGAACCAATAAAAATCCAGAAAATAAAGAGTATGGTTTTATTTTTATTGTAAGAGCTATGCAGAAAGAAACTAAAGAAAGATCAAAGAATCCTTTGTCCAAAAGCAGCATTAGATGAGGTCAAAACAACTTTTTTACAGCATTTACTGAAAGAATACACTGACAAGAGAAGGTTACTTACCTGTAACTGGAGGTTCTTTGAGATGTGTGGTCCCTATTTGGATTCCAAACGTGGTGCAGGAAGGTTTTTGTAGCAGTGCCTGTTGATCTGCATGTGCGCTGTGCATCCCCCTCATGCTCACTGCCGAAGCTATAATAGACCACTAGGGTCAATGCTTCTCCAGTATCCCTCTTACCGCGAAGCAGTAAGGTCTGCAGTAGAGGGGATAGAAGGTGGGTATTGGAATCCAAATAGGGATCACACATCCCAAAGAATCTCTAGTTACAGGTAAGTAACCTCATCTTCTTTGAGCGATGGTCCCTATATGGATTCCAAACATGGGTGTAGGTAGTGAGCAGTGAGCAGTGTGGAGGTGGGTGCGAGGACATGAGAGGGAGACCTGTGTAGAGTAAAGCATGGCCTACGGCAGCATCTGCTGCTGCAACCAGTGCAATGGCGTAGTGAGCCGTGAAGATATGAATGGAGCGCCATGTAGCAGCATAACAGATGTCCTACCATGGTACGTCTGCGTGTTACCGACAGGCAGATGTTGCCATGAGCGCTCATGTAGAGTGTGCCATGACACTAGCAGGGTGAGATACGTCAGCACGGGTGTAACATTCACAGATGTATCCAGAGATCCACTGTGAGGAAAGGTCTTGTCCTTTATATTGATCAGCAATGGCAATAAAGAGTCTCAGAGAAATCCAAAAAGCATGCATGATTAGGAGTAGAAGGCGAGTACAGGCAGACGTTGAGGAAATGGAGCACCCTGTTTATATGGGAGGAGTGGGGTTTGGGATAGAAGACCAGGAGGTGAATGCACTGTTTCAGGTGGAATTCTGACACCACCTTTGGTAGGAATTTCAGATGCAGGTGCAAGGACACTACCTTTGTGGAAGACCATGTAAACGGTGTCAGTCATAATGGCCGCCAGTTTGCTGACTCGTCATGCTAAGGCAATGGCCACCAAGAAGAGTACTTTCATGGAGAGGTGGGAGACCGAGCAAATGGCTTGAAGAGCAGTTTTGTGAGTATAGGCCTGAGACCTGATCTACCTCTCCCTCACCCCCCATATTAAGTCAGCCTTGGGTGAAACTCAATTTCACCACTAAAATTGGAAGAAAAACCAAACGTTCTGCTGCTGATAAAGCATTCCCACCTCAGGAATGTCCCTAACGAGAGTTATAACCACCAAGGTTATAAAGGCGCTGGGAAATTAGGGAGGATACAGAAAGACTCAACAAATGGTAAGATAAGCTCTGACCAGTGTTTTTATGCTGACCATCTGTATAAACCCACAAGAGGAGAGGCAACTCTTGATTTAATCCTAAAAGGAGCACAGGATCTGGTCCAAGAGGTGAATATAGCTGGACCACTTCGTAGTAGTGATCATAATATAATTAAATGTAACATCCCTGTGGCGGAGAAACCACCACAGCAACCCAACATTGTAGCATTTAATTTCAGAAACGGGAACTACACAAAAATGAGGTTAAACAGAAATTAAAAGGTACAGCACCAAAATTGAAAGCCCTGCAAGCTGCATGGAAACTTTTTAAAGACACCATAATACAGGCTCAACTTAAATGTATACACCAAATTAAAAAACATAGTAAGAGAACCAAAAAAGTGCCACCGTGGCTAAACAACAAAGTAAAAGAAGCAGAGAGATGCAAAAAGGCATCCTTTTAAAAGTGAAAGTTAAATCCTAGTGAAGAAAATAGAAGGGAGTATAAACTCTGGAAAATGAAATGTAAAAATATAATTAGGAAGGCCAAAAAAGAATTTGAAGAAAAGCTAGCCAAAGACTCAAAAAGTAATAGCAAAAAATATTTTAAGTATATCAGAAGCCATAAGCCTGCTAAAAAATAAGTGGGGCAACTGGACGACCGAGATGCTAAAGGAGCACTCAAGCACGATAAGACCACTGCGAAGAAACTAAATGAATTCTTTGCATCGGTCTTCACAGCTGATGATGAGAGAGAGATTCCCAAACCTGAGCCATTCTTTTTAGGTGACAAATCTGAGGAACTGTCCCATATTGAGGTGTCATTAGAGGTGGTTTTGGAACAAATTGATACACTAAACAGTAATAAGTCACCAGGACCAGATGGTAGTCACCCAAGAGTTCTGAAGGACCCCTCAAATGTGAAATTACAGAACTACTAACTGTATCTTGTAACCTATAATTTAAATCCGCCTCTGTACCAAATGACTGGAAGATAGCTAATGTGCTGCCAATTTTTAAAAAGGGCTCCAGAGGTGATCCCAGCAATTACAGGCCGGTAATTTGCCTGACTTCAGTTACCAGGCAAACTGGTTGAAACTATAGTAAAGAACAAAATTGTCAGATACATAGATGAACATAATTTGTTGGGGAAGAGTCAACATGTTTTTTGTAAAGGGAAATCATGCCTCACCCATCTATTAGAATTCTTTGAGGGGGTCAACAAGCCTTTCACAAGGTCCATCACCAAAGGCGCTTAAGCAAAGTAAGCGGTCATGGGATAAGAGGGAAGGTCCTCTCATGGATTGGTAACTGGTTAAAAGACAGGAAACAAAGGGTTGGAATAATCAGTTTTCAGAATGGAGAGAGGTAAATAGTTGTGTCCCCCAGGAGTCTGTATTGGGACCAGTCCTATTCAACATATTCATAAATGATCTGGAAAAAGGGGTAAACAATAAGGTGTCAAAATTTGCAGATGATACAAAACTACTCAAGATAGTTAAGTCCCAGGCAGACTGCGAAGAGTTACAAAAGAATCTCTCAAAACTGGGTGACTGGGCAACAAAATGTCAGATGAAATTCAATGTTGATAAATGCAAAGTACTGCACATTGGAAAACATAATCCCAACTATACATATAAAATAATGGAGTCTAAATTAACTGTTACCACTCAAGAAAGAGATCTTGGAATCATTGTGGGTAGTTCTCTGAAAACATCCATTCAATGTGCAGTGACTGTCAAAAAAGTGAAAAGAATGTTGGGCATCATTAAGAAAGGGATAGATAAGATGACAGAAAATACCATAATGCCTCTATATAAATCCATGGTATACCCACATTTTGAATACTGCATGCAGATGTGGTTGCCCCATCTCAAAAAAGATATATTAGAATTGGAAAAGGTTCTGAAAAGGGCAACAAAAATGATTAGGGGTATGGAACGGCTGCCATATGAGGAGAGATTAATAAAACTGGGACTTTTCAGCTTGGAAAAGACACAACTAAGGGGGGATATGATAGAGGTCTATAAAATCATGACTGCCATAGAGAAAGTAAATAAGGAAGTGAATTTACTCCTTCTCAAAACACAAGAACTAGGGTTCAGCAAATGAAATTAATAGGCGGCAGGTTTAAAACAAACAAAAGGAAGTATTTTTTCACACAATGCACAGTCAACCTGTGGAACTCCTTGCCAGATGACGTTGTGAACACCAAGACTATAACAGGGTTCAAAAAGGAACTAGATACATTCATGGAGGATAGGTCCATCAATGGCTATTAGCCAGGGTGTCCCTAGCCTCTGTTTGCCAGAAGCTGGGAATGGGCGACGGGGGGATGGACCACTTGATGATTACCTGTTTTGTTCATTCCCTCTGGGGCACCTGGCATTGGTCACTATCGGAAGACAGGATACTGGTCTAGATGGACCTTTGGTCTGACCCAGTATGGCCATTCTTATGAACGGAGAACGAAGTTACAATTTGGGCATGAAAGATAAAATGTAAAAAACCTGGGCAGGAAGGAGAACACATAGGTGCCAGTGTGTAACTGGTTAACATTTTTGTTATTTAGGAGTGTGGATAATGTGATAGGTTTAGCAAATTTGAAGAAGGTATCTAGTTTTACATATATAATGTAAATGAAAAACAATGTTCTTTGGGAACCATTTCCCAACTGCATTCAACATCAAGCTGCTGGAACTCTGACCACTCTGCACGACTGTGACGTGCAGAGGCATCACCAGGAATCCCCAGAGAGTGGATCCTGACTGTCCATCGGGTGAAATATGTCTGTATATTGGGAATGGTGAGCATAAAAGAGATGTATTCTGTGTGTGTTGCTAATAAATAGATGTTTAGAACACAGCTGTGTAAGGCTCTTGCACTGGGAAAAGGTTCCATAGACCCGAAGAGTCCTGAGCCCCGTGGGAAAGGGGGGGATACTTAAATTGACCAAGTTTCTTCCTGAGCCCCATGGGTAAGGATAGGTGCCTTACACCCCGAGCCCTCAATAGGGAAAGGGTGGGGTGCCTAAATTGACTGGGTCACGCCTTGAGTCCTTGGCAGGGTATAGGCAGGGTGCCCTAAATATAGGCAGATAACAGTGAGCGCAGAGAGAACAAGATTAAGGTCCCATGGAGGCGGGGGTTTTCACACCGGTAGGAAGATATTAAGCAGACCTTTCAGAAAGTGGACAGTGGTAAGGTGCAAAAACACCATCTATTGGGGGAAGAAAGGCACTGAGCGCTGCCAAGAGGACCCAGACGGAGCAGAGCGCGAGGCCTGAGGCTTTGAGCTCGAGCAGGTAATCCAGGATGACGGGTATGGAGACCGATTGCAGCAGGTGTTGAGGCTGGCGCACCCATGAGATGAAGCCCTTCTACTTGGCCTGATAGCAGGCCCTAGTGGAGGTCCTTCTTCTTTCAGTAAGGATATGTCAGACCGGGGTGAAGTATGACCTGGTTATCCCCGAGTCCCAGCCAAAAACCAAGCTGTGAGGTGGAGAGTACCTGCATTGGGATGTCGGTGCTGTCCCTGGTCTTGCTTGAGATCTGGGTGGGCTCAGAAACAGAGGCAGTGAAGAGGCAGAGGTGGTTTATGAACCAATACCGATGAGGCCGGAATGTGGCTATCAGCATCACCATAGCGCAGTCTCTGCGAATCTTGTGGAGAACTTGCAGGAGGAGGGGAATGGGAGGAAGTCATCATTCAGATTGCCCATCCAGGGGAGGAGAAGGGCATCTCCTCTCCCATGGCCCCTATGGAACAATAAAGGGGCAGCTTGTGGTTGCTTTCTCAAGACCCCTCCCCTGGAATGGCTTCTTTTAAGTAACTGAGTTAAATACTTTCTTTAGTTTCATAGGAATTAAGACCACCTAGCTTTGTTATTTATAAACTGTTTAAATTACCCATGATATGTCAAACAGGATTCACCAACCAGTAAATGAAATTCCTTCATCTATCTATAACTGTGATATACTGAGACAGGAGACTCTACTGATTTTGGGGAAAATATAATTTAGTCTCATTTTATGGAGAAAAGTGAGTGTCCCCACCAAAGCAGACACACTCTCAAGGTATAATCTCTGTTGAAAGATCTTCACAGAAAACATTTCAATTTAAGTAACCATTGTTTGTATTCTGTTTTGTTTTTATTTTTTATTTTCCTTTCTTCAATAATAAAAAAAAACAGTTTATTGTGAGTATTTTGCTAGTCTTTAATTGCTGTCATACCTATATCCTGATGAGATAACCCCAATGTGACTAAAGTAGTGAGGGTCACATCCCTCAATTAGCATTGAGAGAATTAAGATTTGACCTACCATTTCTTGTTTCTCTAGACTACAAACTTTACAGTCTTTTTTTGCATAAAGTTACTTGGTGCTCAACACCCCTTTCTATCCCACAGATACTTCTCCCCATTAGCTCAATGGGGAGAACATATCAAACCAAATTCAGGCACCAATGTTCAACTGCACTCCTCACTAAGGATCTTTGTAGTTATTTTGAGTCTGATTCTCCAATGGCATAAAGGGGACTTAAAGGCAAAGCATCTCTACCTATCTTCAACTTTGGAACAGCTCTATGCCAGCTCCTGGATTAGGGAGTATGCTAGGATGGGCCCAGAATGCCAATGCACTCCAGCTATTCTTAGCTGCCCATAATTCCTAAGGTGCCAGGGGCTGCTGGAGCATAAATTTGAGCAGCACAAAGGCTGAAAAGAAAGAAGCAATAAAGCCAAAAACTCCGAGATAGAGCAGCCCAAAAGGAACTTCTACCTTCCTGGTGGAGACTGGGCTGTAGGAGTGTTATCTAAGCATTAGGACATAGGGAGCTAGCAACTACCTAAAACACAGGAAAAGAAACAAGAGGTGCATAGGAGAAGGGAAGAAAACCCATCAGTTCATGACAGATCAGTAGGTGCCTCTTCAGGAAGGATGGGTCACAATTCTTACCAAATAGGAAACTTCACAGAGGAACTTTGAATATATACTTTCATAATGTCCTTGTGAAGGAATAAAGCAGCTAAAAAATGCTATATCTCTCTTATCCTCTAAAATACTCTTGACACTTCCTGATTCACTGCAAGTATCCCACAAACAACAATCTAATGCAATCCACGGTAACTGTGATATCTTAGTACACATCATTCTGCAATATCTTCAGTGAACCAGAATGCATCAAGAGGACTTTACAGAACAGAAGTTTTACTTACGTTAGTTAAAATACACTATACCCAGTGCATCCCACAGCTTGATTAGTGGCAAACAGCATTCAGCATAATCCGTTTATATAACTCCATTTACTTTAAAAAGCGACAAAGAGTCCTGTGGCACCTTATAGCCTAACAGACGTATTGGAGCATAAGTTTTCGTGGGTTAATACCCACTTCGTCAGATGAACGTACGTTTGTAGTTCACCTTTAAAAGGAGCCAGACAAAGAGAAATAAAGTGTATATATTAAAGTCTGGTAATAGAGATTATCACCATCATATCTGGATTACTAATTATTTCTATGAATAAATTAAAGTCAGCAGTCAATACACACTGCAAAAAAATACAATCAATACCTTAGAGAAGTTATCAGATTAAAAATAAACATTGTTTTAAAATATTCATACCTATTGTATATTACTACTAACAACTTAGTATAATTAAATAAGAATTTTTAAAAATTCCTTGTCTATCTTTGTTACTAACAATTTGCATTTTTCTCAGCTTGAAAAATTAAAGTACAATAGGCCACTTTACTTTCAGATTTTTATGCATTAGGAAATGCTATAGCATATGGGTTGCAAAGACTGCAAGGGAGTATTGATTAGTTTAGGAACACTTTCATGAACACATTTCTGTTAAGTTTTATAAAAGCTTGTTTTTTGTAAAAAAAAAAAAAACATTTATTTTGACCAAATTTGACATAACTTCTTAATGTACCTTTTAATTTAGTCCTAAATTTTAGTTATGAGCTCCAATCCTTGCATCAGATCTGATTGAGCACATCTTTATGCCCATATGAAGCCCCATTTAACTAATGAGGATCTGTGTGGGACAAGGCTCTTCCTGTACAGAGTAGGGTTGCCAGGCATCCGGTTTTTGACATTAAAAATCTGGTCAGCAGCGCAGCAGGGGCCGGGGGCTAAGGCAGGCTCCCTACTTGCCCTAGCTCCGCACGGCTCCCAGAAGCGGCCGCCAGGTTCCTGCAGCCCCTAGGCACATGGACGGCCAGGGAGGCTCCGCGCACTGCCTCCGCCCTGAGTGCCGGCTCCGCAGCTCCCATTGGCCGGGAACTGCAACCAACTGGAGCTGCGGGGGCAGCACCTGCAGGCGCGGGGGCAGCACCTGCAGGCGCGGGGGCAGCGTGCAGAGCCTCCCTGACCACCCATATAACTAGGGGCCACAGGGACCTAGCAGCCGTTTCCTGGGAGCCATGGTAAGCGCTGCTGGGATGCCGCACCCCAAACCCCCTTCCGCACCTCAACCTCCTGCCCCAGCCTGGAGTCCCCTCCCGCACCCAATCTCCCTCCCAGAGCCTGCACCCCCCACACCCACACCAACCCCTTGCCCCAGCCCGGAGCCCCTTCCTGCACCCGAAACCCCTCATCCCCGGCCCCACACCGGAGCCCGCACCTCCAGCTGGAGCCCTCACCCCTCCCACACCCCAACCCCCAGCCCAGAGCTCTCTCCCGCTCTATGAATCCCTCATTCCTCACCCCACACAGAGCCTGCACTCCCAGTCCAGAGCCCATACACCCCTCCCCAAACCCCAGCCCCCTGCCCCAGCCTAGAGCCATCTCCCGCATCCCAAGCCCTTCATCCCTGGCCCCATCCCAGAGCCCCGAGCTGAAGCCCTCACCCCCCTCCCACACCCCAACCCCCTGCCCCAGCCAGGTGAAAGTGAATGAGGGTGGGGGGGAGCGAGTGATCGAGGGAGGGGGCATGGAACGAGCAGGGGCGGGGCCTCAGGGCAGAGGGTGGGGCAGGGGTGTTTGGCAGGTGCAGGACTGTGGCCTTACTGAGTAATACAGTATTTACAATCACCTCTCTGATGGGGACCACTCCCCCACATTCCGAAAAAATAAAATAACTCAGCTACACCCTTGAGGTCAGCCATCATTGCCACAGTTCTGTGTCCAATGGATTCTAAATGCTCACATTCTGTCAGGCGGCTGACTTTCTTTCAAAGCAAGCGCTGCAGAAAATCTTAAATATTTCCCAAGACTGACTCAGATGACAGCACATTACAGAAAGCTCAGGTCCATATATGTCAGATATACCTGAACTGATTTTTAAAAAGCTTGCATTACACTGCCACAAAAGCTTATGCTCAAATAAATTTGTTAGTCTCTAAGGTGCCACAAGTACTCCTGTTCTTTTTGCGGGTACAGACTAACATGGCTGCTACTCTGAAACTGTAATACTAAAGCATTCTTAAACTGGTACATTCACAGCTATACCAATAGCACTACAGACCAGTAGTTCACAACCTTTTTGGTCTCAGGATCCATTTGTAAATGACCCAGTAAACAGCTTTAGCGTGTTTAAAAAAAAAACCACAGCTTACTAAATATTTCTTACCCACTACGTCTAATATACACATTAAGGAAATAAGTACAAAATAAGTATATCACAAATACTATAGCGGTGGCTCCTTTGGCTCCCCACTCGTTGAGGTCTGGGGTGACAGTGCCTCTCACTCACATTTAGCCCAGATGGTCCTGTCACCATAACAGAGGGGATGGTAGGCCAAAACTGAGCAGGACTGCTACCCCATGCACCAGGTTTCAACACCCGGAGTGGGGAGCTGAACCTCACCAGCCCCATGGGACTGGAGCTGCCATTGCAGTGGCAAGTACAAGGAAGGGTCTATAAACCCCCCTCCCGTACCCCACCCCAACAGGTACCCCAAGCCTCCCATGCAACCCTTTGGCACATTCAGATAACCCAATTTTGGACTGCAACCCAGGGGTTGAGATACCCTGCTACAGACAATGTCTGTATCTTAAAGCGTACAAAACCACCAGAGGTGTCCTTAAACCATTTCCCTGGACTACATTACACAGGGAATAAAAGGTGTTATTCAGTTACAACTTTATTATCAAGTTAACATCATACAATTAGATATTGTTATGGTTTAATGATTTGTTAGCAAACAGAACTCTTATTAACTATTCCCAAAACATTTCTACATATTTTTTCTTGAATTCCCTCTACACCTCACAGGCATGTTTATTTTGCTATGTTGTTCATTTGTAATAGACAACAATCTTATTTCACAAAGTGTTTTCACTATGAAATTGCACTAAGATTAAAAAAAGTAAACATTTCAGATTAATATTTTTAGTCATGAAATCCTGCACAAAGTGGTACTTCTCAATGAAAATGTGGTTTGACGTGATAAAACTAATTCTGAATCTGCCAAATTAATATTCTTAATTTACATTTAGTAATGTCTTACAGTGTGGCCATTAACAGAATCCTTGTTTTCTCATTTATTGTAAATGGCACCTATACCTTACGTAGTTACCATAAGCAGTGTGCACAATTAGTGTTTAAGGCAACAGCACCGAAACACTAGAAAAACAAACTAGTGAATTTATAACATATGTATGAAAAACTCACCCTTCTACCATTGGTGAGAAAAATATGAACTGCAAAAAGACACCACCTCACTGTACTTTTAAATACACTTTAGAAAATTGAGATGACTTGATAAATTATTGAAATCCTGTAAAAGTACAGTGAATGCTCCTGATTCCCAATAAGACCCTGAATGTTTTCAAAGTGGGTAATGGGAGTCAGGAGTGTTAAAGAAAGTATTAAGTTCCACCAAAAAAAAAAAAAAATCCATGAAGAGCTGTTAGCTCTGGGCAACTGTTTTTTTTTTTTTCTTTTTTTTCTTTTTGGTGTTTATTAAATAGTTCTATCTGTCCTGACTTATAGAGGGAAACCCAGTGTAAGCAGAAAATAAGGGCAGGGTAGGAGGAAATATGGTTTGTTCATCAAATAGTTACACATCACTCCTCATTTGCCTTCTTCCTGTCTTTTCTTTTAGATTCCCTTTTGGGTTTTTCCACCATTTTTAAATACAGTTTTAAAAAAAATATTATTAATAGTTCCATTCTTTTATAACAGAACATTTATTTTACCATTTAAATAGAGACAAGCCTAATATATACATAATTATATATCAGCCTGTGGAAATCCCTAAATCTGTACTGATAAGACCTGCTACCTGTCACTTTAACTTTATGATATTGATGATGTTTAGCTTTCAAGCTACTCAGAGCTCTTCCTTATGCTAAACTATCTGTTTGAAGTTGTATTTAGCTGTAGTTCTGAGTAGCTGGAAAGCTTCTCTCTCTCACCAACAGAGGTTGGTCCAATAAACGATATTAGCTCACCCACACTGTCTTTCTAGTATCCTTGGACTGACAGGGCTACAACACCACTGCATACAACAATGGAAGATATCATATTTTCAGTTGGTGTCAGTTAAAGACTTTCATTACCTGATGTTTAGGTCCAAACTTATGTTTTTCTTTCTTTTAGATGCAAACCCTGTTTGTTAGTTGTCCTATCAAAACTCAACACAAAATTAAGCTTTTGTCCTTCTTACTCCTATCTATTTTCCTTATTTTAATATCTTATTTTTTAGTTTAACTTTGACCTTTGCAGAAGGGGTTTCTCCCTTCTTTAGTATTAAAAAAAAAAAAAAATACTCAAACCATCAGGTTTGGTGGTGCGTGATGACCCTTTTCCAGCCAACTCCAAAATATTCTATTAGTTATCGTTCCAAGTAGTTATCGTTCTTCTTTCTCCCCTGTAAACCTCTAACTTGATGAGTTTATTTTTCTAGTATCAGAATTTCCCACACTTTTCCATATTCATCAATAGATATAAGGGAGTCACTCCATTTCCATCAACTTACTATAGTAATTCTAGAAGCAAGCTGGAGACAAGTAATCAATTCTTTGACTTTAAAAAGCCACAGAGTTTTCTGGACAATTTAATAAAAATACTAAAGGTTTATCTGACAGATGGCACTTTATGTCTTTTATGGAGTCTCCAATGGCTTTCCAAAATTTCTTAATTATGGGCACCTCCACCACATATGGAGAAATCTGTTCATTGTTTTGCATTCTCTCACACATTTGCCTGTCCCTGTGCCATCAAATTGTTGAATTTTATGGGGAGACAGGTACCATGGATAAAGAATTCTAACATACTTTTCTTTTATTAATGTGTTTATTTAGTCATTGTGTCATATGATCTCCGATTTCTCAGTTTTGGAGTCTATGCCTGCATCAACTTTCCACGAATGCAGTTATTTCCTCTCAGTAATGGTTAGAGATTACTCTGTATTGAATGGAGAGTAAGCCTTTGTGTTTTCATGGTTGTAGAGAGTATTTTTTCAAATTCCATCAATTTTCTGTTAGGTTTGCCTTTTTGTGCAGTGGTTTGAAAAATGTCTCTATTGAAGGTATTGATATTGTGGAGTTTAGATGTCTTTTGCAAGTTATTTCATCAAGTGAGCTAAATGTACTGTCTCTGAACAGTTGGCGAAATGTTGATATACCTATAAATTCCCAAATGTCAAAACTTTCCAGGGTTTTATGGGTTAAATTCTATATTATCTACTGCAGGCACTAGAGGTGATGGGTATGAGCTTAGCTTTTTAAATAAATTATCCTAAGTTTCTATTGTTGCTTTTAAAAAAGGGTGATTATATGTTGATTTTGGCCTATTGGATTTCTTTATCCAGGGGATCATGTGGAGTTTGACTGCACAATAATGATCTTATTCCATCTCTCCCCAGTGCTTATTAGTGTTTGGTGTTATCCAGTACACCAGATTTCTGAACTGACTAGCTTCATAATAGTTCTTAACATTTGGTAAAAGCCAATCCTCCTTTTACCATGGCCTTTGTAAAGTAAATTGAGTAACCTCAGGTTTCTTATTTCCACAAATAAATTTGTTTATTATGGATTGCCACTGATCTAAGAGAATTCCTGGGACTACCACCAGGAGTGTTTGGAAAAAGAATTTAATTCAGGGTAAGAGATTGACAAACTTAAAATGATTGCTTTCAAAATCAAATCACATATCTGAAGAAGTTAATCATCTTACATTATCTGTTTTGCTTTAATATATTTTAAAAAGCAATATTTTCACTAATCCTTTGAGTTAAAGTTTAATATGGTTTTAAAAAACCTCCTAAAATATTATCACCTTCTAATAAAAGGTTAGGTACACCAGACACAGCAAAAACTTTTTGAATCCTACACAGTTGCAAATGTCTAAGATAGTTAACATTCATACGTTGTGGTGAGATGAAAAACAAATGGCTTGTTACAATGGGGATAACTTGTTTATATTTGGGGCATCCCAGGTTGTGAAATGTAGAATGAAAAATCCAAGCATGATTCCTGTTCTCTTTTTGGATTAGTGGTTAGAAAGTAGCATGCTCAACACAGAGGAAGAGACAGTTTTGGTTTTTTGCTCAGTAATAGCCCTTTCTTGCAGATTAGGGCATCACTAACTGACTCTAAAGGGAGAGTCCCTCCTCCTCCCCCATGTCTTGAAATGATGGGCAATGAATATGGGATCTCAAGTTTCCCTACTGCAATGTGGTCCCATGGTTGCCTCCAG
Source organism: Terrapene triunguis (assembly GCF_002925995.2). Lineage (NCBI taxonomy): Eukaryota > Metazoa > Chordata > Testudines > Emydidae > Terrapene > Terrapene triunguis. The sequence continues at coordinate 357,733 of NW_020664447.1, read as the reverse complement.
GTGCCCAGTCCAGAAGAGGAGGCATGTCTGTAAGCCTCAGTTTTTCCTGTTACCTCTTTTATACTCCCATCCCCATAAACCCAATCCTATGTAATTTTTTGGACAAAGGACTCCAGGAGCTCTGCCTCAAAGGCATTCCTTACATAGGAAGTCCAAGCAAGTTTTATCCATGAGAAGGGGGGGGGAAGGAAGAGAACAGATTATAAAAATAGACGTAGTCCTAAAACGTATTTAAAGGTCTGAATGAATAAATCAATCTCAAGATTATACAAATTCACTATTGTACTCAAGACAGCTACTTAAACCGCAGTGAAAACATGTAGACAAATACAGCATCAAAAATGTACAGAAAGTAAAACTATAAAACCCATCAGAATTTGTTTTAAATTTAACTCCTTCACTTATAATAAACTCATTCCCATTTGTGGGCCCCAAATGTGGATTTAACACTGCAAAAGAGAAACATTTCTATGACTCAAATTCATTGAAAAGTATTTAATTTTTTTAATTGAACATCACTATAGTATTTACAACCCAAACACTGAAGCATTGTCCTAGTGCAGGAGAACCATAAAGCACAGCTGAAGAAAGAGAAGCATAACTAGTTTCAACATCCAAGATGAACAAACGCAAAAAGTAAGGAAACCATATAACGTGACGTTTTAAAAATATTTTTATATAGGAAGTGTAGTAATGTAAGGTGGGGTTGGTAGCTCAGACAACTTGTTTTGACAATATTCCTTTAAATAACAGAGTTTGTTCAAGCAAAGAGCTGCTTTTAGTCAAACACTAAGCTGAGTGGGCCATTATTTGGCATCCTATATTTCCCTCCCCCTAGGCCTTAAAAAAAAGAAAAAAGTGCAGTTGAATTCACTTATTTGAGTAGTGCTCTCTTCACTGTCAGTACCCTGGGGAAACAGCATGGTGGCAGTCAAAGGCTTACAAATAGCTAGACAGACAGACATTGTGGGTTTAACAAAGTAGAGAAGAAGTGACTTCTGGGAACTGGTGAGGCAGGATGTGAAAGGTGAAGATCAGGATAAAAGATTAAATTATTTGGCAAGAATAACTAACACTAACCATTTTACCTTCTAAAATCTCCATATACTTTTTTGGCCTGCCAGTACAAGCTTGCTTCTTGGAAAGGTTCCTCTTATCTTCCCCCCCAAGCCCCCACTTTTTTAATATTACATAAATTTCATAGTACCTACTCTATTAGCTGGTTGGCAGAATTCATGAAACAGAGAACTGACAAAATGTATACATTCCAGCAAACATCCAGAAGTCATGAGGACTTTGGACCCTTTAAAATTCCAGCGACACAAATAGGAGGCATACTTTAAAGCTTAATGTCTCAATTACAGGGGTGACACTGAGGTTTACTGGTATTGACAATATTGCTTCCTCTATTAGAATAAGGGAATGCTTCATCATTAGAGGTGTACACGTCTATTGCACTCCCAAAGCTACAATATTCTCAGAAAGCAGTATTTTACACCTTTTCTGTTTTATCTTGGAGTAGTTTATCTTCCCCTCTACTCGCAAAGTCATAGCTAGTATTGTTCTTACACATCTGCTAACTTTACCTTTTTCACAGGGTTCTCCTCCTCTTTTGTACTACTACCATCTTGTGACAATTAATCCACAATAATTTTCTCCAAAACCAAATCAGAGCTCTGTTTACACATTCCTGCATTTCTTCTGGATTGTTGCTTAATACAGTATGTTTACTACTTTTTCAGTTGATTACAACCCAGTTGCTTGAATAGAACCTACGAGGCACACAGTGATACTTAATTGTTCTCACATGATCCATAATTGAAAGTTTATGCCCACGCAAACTCAGCACCAGTAAATTACCAGAAACTAACATGCCAATGTACAAAGTTGTGAGACAACAGATTACAGTAAGGTTGTAGAAGGTAAGATAAGGCAAACACTAACTATTTCACTGATTTACATAAGAGAATACAGTTTATTCTTGAATTTCCAAACCAAAAGTTTAATCTGCACAGTCCCCAACAAAGACAATGGGGAGAAGAAGGTTTATATGAATCTTCCCCATAACTCTCAGCAAAACTCAAACCCCAAAAAATTAAGAAAGACCTTCTGTAAAATTTCTTGACTATTCTGGGACCTTGCTATCAGAGAAACTGCCTTACAGTCTTACCAACAGTGGGGTCTAGCTGCATGTTCTTGGTGTCAGTTTTTGTGGTGGTCTCCAAGACCAGTCATCAGTAAGCATTCTTCCATTATGAATTTGCTCAGAGTATGACTCTTCACTTTTAATATTTGGTTCCCTTGGTGTTTACAGCAGTCTAGTAAATTTCAAGAGATATACAGTATCTTCAGTTTTATTTTTTGTTTGAAAGCAAAAACAAATTTCATAAAACAAGGTTCTTTAACTTTGTATAGAAGTGCCCAACTCACAAAGCCATGGGCACTATAAAATCAATATATTAACGACTAAATAAACTTCATTTTTATTGACGCTGTCAAGGCAGACGGACAAGATAAATAATATTTTGATACATTTATTTTACACCAAACAACTCATCACCCATTTAAAAAAAACCCCACAAATGTGACTGTCAGAGAAAGAATAACCTTGTCAGTGCAATGGAATCATCTATCATACTGTGTTTGCACTTGTTTCTTCGGCTAGCAGTCTTCTCTTGGGGGAATTCTGCACCAAAAAATTAAAAATTCTGCACACAATATTTTAAAATTCTGCAAATTTTGTCAAAATAACAGAATACAATCATGCTAATTTCAATTATTTTGGTAATTTATTTCAAAATACCTTTCAGCAAGTATGTCTGTAACAATACAGACAACAAAAAATGTTTCTTGACAAATAGATTCCTTACTAGGCATATTAATACAGCACTTTGAGTAAAAATGTGTTTCAACTGTATTTAAATGTATTTCCCGCACCCCTCAGACGCAATGCAAAGACTTGGGGGGAGTCAGGGGTAATGGAGGAGCTGAGGGAGAGGGAAGTGATTGCTGTGAAGGAGCCGGGGAGTGAACCTGAAGGGTTGTTGGGTGTGGGTGGGAGGAATATGAAAGTTTTTTGGGCGGGGGATTCTTAGGAAGTTGGGGAGCCTCCCACATGCAGACCCTGGCTGACCCGTAGCCTCTCCCAGTCAGACACATTTACCCATGTCCCTATGTGTCCTTGTACCCCCACTCCCATCCCACTCAGCCCCTGGCTCAATGCTGTCACTCCACTAGCTCTTGTGCCCCACCCCAGTCTGTGTCCTCCCCACTAGCCCTTTTGAATCCCAGTCTATGTGCCCCCCCTCCAGCAAACCCATGTGTCCTCCTCTGTCTTGTCCCCCCCTGTCAAGGCTGGATCCCCACTTTGAACTTTAGGGTTCAAATGTAGGGGCCTGCATAAAAACTTCTAAGCTTATCTACCAGCTTAGCTTTGGTCCGCTGCCACCATCACAAGAATTCCCTCCCTGGGAAGCCTTGAGAAACCTTTCACCAATTCCCTGGTGAACACAGATCCAAACCCCCTTGGATCTTAAAACAAGGAGAAGTTAACCATCCCCCCTCCTTCCTTCCACCCTCCTTTCACCAACTCCTGGTGAATACAGATCCAAACCCCCTTGGATCTTAAAACAAGGAGAAATCAATCTGGTTCTTAAAAAAAGAAGGCTTTTAATTAAAGAAAAAGGTAAAAATCATCTCTGTAAAATCAGTATGGAGAATACTTTACAGGGTAATCAAACTTAAAGAGCTCAGAGGACCCCCCTCTGTCTTAGGTTCAAAGTACAGCAAACAAAGATACACACTCTGGTAAAAAGGTACATTTACAAGTTGAGAAAACAAAGTAAATCTAAGACGCCTTGCTGTCTTTTTACTTACTAGTTTGAAATAGGAGAGACTTGTTTAGAAAGATGGGGAGAACCTGGATTGATGTCTGGTCCCTCTCAGTCCCAAGAGCGAACCACCCCTTAAACAAAGAGCACACACACAAACCTTTCCCCCCCCAAGATTTGAAAGTATCTTGTCTCCTTATTGGTCCTTCGGGTCAGGCGTCAGCCAGGTTACCCGAGCCTCTTAACCCTTTACAGGTAAAAGGATTTGGAGTCTCTGTACACAGAGAGCTGTTACCCTTCCCTTCATAGTTATGACACCCCCATATCCTGTGCCTCCTCACCTGGCCCCATGGGCAATGTGCTGTGAGGAAGGCAGCCACTGTTCACTCCCTCTCCATGTCTGGCTGTTCCAGCCCTGAGCCAACTGCCCTCTCTTCTGGCACCACAGCAGCCCCTGGTGGGCAAAAGTGTAATTGCTGTGCATCCCCGGTAGAATCTATTTTCTGCTGGGAAAACAAAAATCTGTGGGGGTACATGAATTCTGCGCAGTGGCACAGAATTCTCCCAGGAGTAACAGTCGTGGTTTTGTGGCAAGTTTAAAGAGGATTTAAAGAGGTAGAGGAGAAAAAAAATTAACATACTCTTGGGATCACTATCAAAGTCAGCTTTTATTGGCTATACTACCTTTACTATCTTTTTAATTTCTAAATCTTTGTAGACGAGATACCTGACAAACAAATCAGATTGTTAAATATTTGTATTTATTTTGAACTATCTACTAACTCTCTGAGATGCAAAAATTAGAAATGGTGTATAAGGGAAATCCAAGTGTATTTCCAAGAACTATGGCTCAGACAATATTTATACAAAATCAAGCACTGTCTCCTCTAAAAAGCACAGTTTTCATGTTAAAATGAAACTTTTCCCCACCCAGATCACCACATGTAGAAGGTCTCACAAAAATAAAATACACTGCTGTATTCTCTGAGGCAACCATTCTATACTTCTAACAGAAACGTACATACACTTCTCCGCAAATAAACGTGACTTACTGTCAAACCACTGCAACTGTGGACACGCGTGTCATTGCCAAGGTTAGCTTTTCCTATAATAGGCCATGGATACATACCATCCTCAATGGCTGTAAAATGATCAAACAACTCCACGAGCGCACATCTGTTCTAGTTAACTCTTGCTGTGCTTTGGTGTTTGTTTTTTAAAGTTACTATGTTTCCTGCCACAGCAACAGATATGGAAATCTCAGCAGTAGGCTATATGGAGTGTTCATATGCAGTGCAATGTCCAGAAGGCTCTTCCAGCTCCTAGTTATTTCAAGAGAATCATGTGTATAATATAAGAACAAATGAAAGGTTTGGGAAAGTCATGTACTGAGATCTCTTGTACCCAACCACTCATGAATCTCCTACCCTTTTATAAAATACAAAAGGTTACAACAAGGTCTCAAACTGTTGCATAGGAAGAGTCACTTGGCCACCTGATAAGGTTTAACAAGACACAGACATATTCCAATCCATACATAGTGTTATCACTTTGGTGAAGTAAGTGTCTTTCCAAGGAGAAGTTATGGTCTAAATTACGAGACAGAAACAACAATGGGAAAAGATTTATTATATAAAGAACTGACACTGTGAGTCATGTTAGGCGAAGCCATAAATAATGTTACTTGATAGGATACAATACATTATATATAAAAGTTTAAAATTTTGTCCCCACCCCACCTTTTTATGGAAAAGTCATTTAATACATCACAATTTTACAAGTACCACCTGAACATAGCATTCAGCAGCTATTCGCTTGAATGAAGGTAGACTCTTCTGCACTAAGAATAACTAGAATAATGAATAAGAATAATGACTGTCACTGTGATATCCAAGGGCTTTATAAAAGTTTAAGAGTCAACACAAGATAGGAGTTTCTTTATAAAACTTCTCTAGAATTTGCTTTTCTATTGTCTAGATATGCCTTGATTGAGGTGAATTATTACTAACGGTATCTCTGTATACATTTGACAAATTGAGAGCAGGTCATATTTGGTATATCGATTCCACAAGTCTGATGTCTAGTGACATATATTCCATGTCTACTGATAGACCATCTACTAATATAATCAGATCTCATGATATGGTCAAAAGAGCTGATAAAGTCTTCATACTGAACAAGGTTTGTCTGGTGTACTTGTTGAGGAGTTTTAGATTTAGCAATGCCCAGACTTACCTCTTTGTAATTTCCAAGGATTTTTGTAAAGTATGAAGTCCCCATAATTTCTTTTGCTGGTATAGGGTCTATTGTTATATTTTGAAACAAATGATTCATCAACATGCAGCCCCCTCATTTGTGATTTTTTTTTTTTTAAACACACACAGAGATGGAATGGCTTTTCAGCTTTTCTAAAAAAATATTTTAAACAATTTCAGGTCTTAACATGTATAAGGTGCTGGATTGGCAGTAAGAGACTTAAGTTCTGAATTTACCCACATACATGTACAATATAAGCAACAAAAGTGCAAGCATCTTTATACTGACCTGCAATTGTTACTCAGCACTGACCAAGAGGAACATTTATGGTGAGAGTAATTCTGTCTCCATGGCACAGTCCAAACTGAGTTTCTATCATGGCTTCCAAAATTTAGGCTTAATAAATGCCAACTGTGCTAATAATTTTTATATGAACATATCTTCACCAATCTGACCTAAAAAAGTCAACCATGGACTACAAATACTTTGCCTGCACATTTGTTTTCTTTGTGAAACAGTTTCCTTGTAAAAAACTGAATTCGGAGGTCTGGCAGTTTTCCTCAAATTTTTAACTCTGGGTATAACTTTACTTAAAAAAAAAAAAAAAAAGTGTATTCTTCACTTGGGTTACCTAACCCAAGTTAACTAACAGATTAAAACAGCAGTGAAGACATCTTGGTTTTAAACTTGGGTTAGCAGCTCAAGTTCTGCCCATGCTCTCCTATAGGCTTTAATTCAAGCTGCTAACCCGAGTTAAAAGTCAAGTTTCCTCGTCTTCACTGCTATTTTAACCTGAGTTAGGAACACACTTTGGGGGGGGGGGGGGGGGCAGAGAAGACATACTTTGTATTCCATAAACCAATGTAAAGCATGGAACACATCCGCACGTAATTATGAAACACACTGCAAAGAAAACTAACCTTTTAAAGACAGTCTTGAGTAAACATGGGAGTAGTTAGTTCCTCATTGCACTTTTAAGTGCTACCTAGAGATAAAAAGTCCTTCCTAATGAATGAAAAGCTGTTCTTACCAGTAAATGAGAAAAGCAAATTATAGCTGAATTATATAACAGCAGATGCATTTTAACAGATCTACTGCAATAAGGTTTGTGAATTCAGCAACAGCCTTAAAGTGAAATAGCAAATTTATTAAGGAAAGTGTGCTGAAAGTATCCATCTAGAAAATTTGTTGAGAAGATCCTCTTTTCAGCATCCATTCATCTGTCATTTCTTCTTTGAAAATATATTCATTACAGTTGTGTATTTTTGAACATTTTTCATAATCAATTAAATAGATTGTTGCCTAGACTTTTTTTTTTAAAAACAGAGCTGTCAAGATAATAGACAGCGAACAGATCATAAAAACTGGTAGATCATGGTACAAAAGGGCATTATTCTGAAAGAGACAGCACAATAAAAAACAGAAATTTGCTTCTCAATACAGTAACTACACCAACAGCAGAAAGAATGTATTCCACAATGAACCATGCCAAATCTGACTGAACAGCATTATTAAAAACAAGCATTCAGATTACTTAACTATGTAAGAAAATCATTAGTGCCACACTGGCTCTCTGCATGCAACATTCAATAGGCTTAGGACATCCTAGGAGAGAACATGCAGAGATGACGTTGTGGAATCCAGATTACAGTAGCACAATTGTTTATTTCTGTAACTTAGAGAAAACTATTAATTTAAGGTACAAATTTAGTACCACCTCAGTTCATAAACTAGAAAGACATTTAAGTATATATTTCAAAACATTAAACTAGGGTGACATCAAGAAAACTCAGAAGTGAATTATTAGAGAGAAGACTATAGGAGCCCACTCTTCCTAGTGCAAAAACAGGAAAATTGAGGGAATGAAGCTAAAGACATTTTGCTGAACTGTTAATTACGTAATGAACAAGTGCCAGATTGCTGCTGTTTGTTTTTAATAAAACAATTTTGTTTTAAAATTAGTATAATTTTGCAGCAATTAATGCAGAGCTTTACAATTACAGCAATAAAACTATTTGTATTAAAAAAAAGTACAATGTGAAGACTATATTAAAAGATTGACTTCATCCAGCAGAACTGTGCTGCAAATAGAATATGTAATCACTTCAAGTTTCCAAATTCTTAGTTTTAACATTTACAGGTATGTTTATATTAATTTATCCCACCACCTTAAGAACACACTCAAAAGTATCGATGAGCACTTAAATATATTTCAGTCACAGTTCCTCTCTCAAAACTACTGATAATCCCAGCATAAAAAAGCAGCAGTCCCCCATAGTATAATCTATTCTTTAAATAAAAAAGAAGAAAAATTATAAACATTCAAAGTGATCAGAAAGCCTCTAAAGACTAATCAGGCTCACAACTGGATTTATAACTGGATTTCTGTTCTTCATAGACACTGTCACAATCATTATCTACAATATTAACTACATACCATATAAGAAATGTAAAATCTAATCAAAATTTTAGTGTATATATATTAATATATATATTAATCTAGCAGTTCCAGAGATATTTCCTCTATTTTTATTAAAGTCTATTAAGAGCCATTCGAATAAAATAGCCTATTTTGCACTCAGTTTTAATCATAGCCTTTCAAAGTGTTAATTACAACAAAGTTTTACAATATTACTGGACCTAAAAAAGAAAGCTGATCTACAATCTTATTTTGTCACTGCATGTGACTTTATTCTTGGTTGTCAGTACTGACAAGATAGATTCCTATGTAATGAAAAAGTTTGTATCTGATAAACATTTAAACAAAGTTTTGAATTCAACAGAAATAATTTCAATTGTTTCAGAATACTCAGTTATAATTTTATGTAATTTAGAAAATGTCTAAACAGTCCAATGTGTCAGCCAAAACAAAAAAGTAGACAATCATTAAAGTAAAATTGCATAACTGAATATTTATGCGCATTAGCTATATTTTTGTAGTTTTCAGTATATAAATATTACTGGGGGGGATAGCTCAGTGGTTTGAGCATTGGCCTGCTGAACCCAGGGTTGTGAGTTCAAGTCTTGAGGGGGCCACTTTGGGAGCTGGGGCAAAATCAGTACTTGGTCCTGCTAGTGAAGGCAGGGGGCTGGACTCAATGACCTTTGAAGGTCCCTTCCAGTTCTAGGAGATAGGATATCTCCATTAATTTAAATATTTCACTCCACTTTCAACGGTGAAAACTTCTCAATTATCCAACGTGAAATATTTAATAGCACACTCATTTATTTTCCTATTCATAACTGAACTCTAAACAAAATATTGTTATGGGAGAGACACTAAATGGCACACAGTTTTACAAGTTATTTTTCTTAGGAAGCAAATACATCTCTACCCCGATATAACACAACCCGATGTAACACGAATTCAGATATAACGCGGTAAAGCAGCACTCCAGGGGGCAGGGCTGCGCGCGCCGGCGGATCAAAGCAAGTTCAATATCACACGGTTTCACCTATAACACAGTAAGATTTTTTGGCTCCCGAGGACAGCGTTATATCCGGGCAGAGGTGTATTGTTCAGGCTTTGAAAAAATGCTCCATTATTAATTTTGTGATGTGGTTTCCTTTTGGGTAACTTGCAAGCAGCAGGAGAGTTTGCTTTCAGCCTTAATCTCTCTAACTACAATCAGTTCTTGGGGAGAGAGTTGCTTCATGGGGACTGGGCACTGGTGTTTTAGCCAAGGGATTTCCTGAGCACTGTTTGACCTCCTCCGTTCAAGGCCTTGTATATATAGCATAAATAAAATAAGTTACAGTAAGAAAATACCCAGACTGAAGACTTCACATCACTGAAATCTCCTCCAACAAGAAATCAATCTGCAAGCAACCACCTATCCACTGACCTCCCAATATATGCTAATACTCAGCAGATAAGGGACAATGGTGTCAGAAGAATATCAATCAAGACGTCAGTTTCCAGAAGAACTATTAAATTTTACACTTTCAACCGTTTTACTTTTCTACATCAAGCACGCCACAAATCTTTCCAGTAACACTGTGTCAAAGGTCTTTGGCTATGGCATTTTTACATTTCATCTATTTTGAAGGCAGAATGTTGCTTTACTTAGGTTTTAGCTAATATGCCACTATTTAAGCATTAATCTGCAAAAGACTAACAATGCAGCAGTTCATTTGTAAGTACTGCAGTAATACAAAGCCTCTGAGAAGAGGTCAGGTCTGAACAATTGCATTCATTTTTAGGCACAAAATATCTGTGCCTTCATTAGAGGGGGAAGCTTTGCACCTACGATGCTAAACCACTATGAGCACATTCATTAACTGATCATTCTTGAGTGCATTTTCATGCAACTGATGCCAGTTCAAATAACTTGGCAGAAACACAGATTATTCATGAAGTTGGTGACTAGGAGCTCATTCTCAAATCTGTTGTCCCTGGAGAGCTACTGTGAAGCAACTCACTCAGCCATTTTGCACTCCCATGAGTCTCCTTGTATTGAGCCATAGGCTTCCCTTATAATACTGTGCCTGGTCACGTGACCATCACATGACCCCAACAGGAACTATAATTCTCAGATCCCTGAGCGAGGTTCTACTATATGTAGCTCCAAGTTACGAACACCTTGGGAATAGAGGTTGTCGGTAACTCTGAACAAAACGTTATGGTTGTTCTTTAAAAAAATTTACAACCGAACATTGACTTTGAAACTTTACTATGCAGAAGAAAAATGCTGCTTTCCCTTTTTTTAAAAAGTAGCTTACATTTAACACAGGACTGTACTGTATTTGCTTTTTTTTTTTGGCGGGGGAGGGGGGGGATGCGGGGTCTCTGCTGCTGCCTGATTATGTACTTCCAGTTCCAAATGAGGTGTGTGGTTGACTGGTCAGTTCATAACTCTGGTGTTTATAATTCTGAGGTTCTGCTGTACCCCATAATGTCTGTGCTTACAGGGTCACACCCTCAGTACCAACCCAGGGTGGCAGCGTCCACTCTTAGTACTAGTCTTCACTAGTCACTTATCAATTCATGCAGGCAGGTTCGGCATTCAAACTCCATATTCACAAGCAGTAACTGCACAGAACTCAGTCATTTCAATCAGACAGACGCCACTTTGGCTCTCATCCTCAGAAAGGATAGATAAGTTCGCCCTCAATTCACTGCAAAAGAATTTATAGAGTGTCTCAGTTTACTTCAGCACTAAGAAATGAAGGATGTACCCCCAGAAGTCGTAGCATTGCACTGTAGTATAGTAGCAAGTGTATTGCAGTGTGGCTATTCTCATCATGTTGGACTAAGGCCTGGTCTACATCTAGAACATTGGTCAACCTAGCTACATCACTCAGGGGTATGAAAAATTCATACCCCTGAGAGATGTGGTTAAGGTGACCTAAGCCCCAGTGTAGACACCACTAGCGCCTCTCAGGAGATTAACTACAGCAACAGAAAAAACCCTTCCATCACTGTACTGTCTGCGCCAACAAGCTATTGTGGCACATCTGCAGAGAAGTTATCCACACTCAAGTTAGCTCTGAAGCAAAGACAAACCCTTAAAGGGCTCAGCTCACTCTGCTACAATAATGCTAGGTCTAAGTTCACAAGAAGTGTGTGTAGAAAAGTAGAATATTTGAAAAACAGAATGTTCAATTAAAGATTAATTTTGTATGTACTTTCTAATGTATATGTATTAAACTGCAGTTGTCCATATGTCCATTTCCAGACTTTTTGGGGGGGGGGGGGCACGAGATTTTCAAAGACTTCTGACAAATCTAAAAGTCAATGGCACTTGTGCTCCTAAATCCTTTCGGCTTACTATTGCTACCCTATGATCCAAGGAACTGTGTAAGTGCTAGCACAGACAAGACACCAGGGGAGGGGGGGGTCTGGGTTTTTGTTTGTTTTTTGGGGGGATTTTTTGTGGGAGTGGGTGGAGTGGTGGCTTACTATTGTGTCTCATACATTTTTGTGACACTGGTAAAAATGCCCTGCGCTACCTATAGTACTGTTTCAACCAGTCCAAGCACCACCAATACTGAAAAATGGACACTATGAACCACTGCTGGTTCACTGCTCTGTCAGTAACTCATCAGGCCTGACAAACTCACTACACCTAACACACTGCCGTCATAATATTTATCTATAAAGAATGTTGTGAAAGATCAAATGAAAGCTGGTAACACATCAGTCATTAATATTGTGAAATTTATGTATTAACACTATATTAGGAAATGTGGTTACTGACACTATGCTTTAAAGTCTGTAACCAAACAAAGGGAGAAACAGGTTTTCTTCCAGACAAGAGGGAGGACAGTTATCTCCCTGTCTCTAATATAAATTGAGCATGGTGCTGGCCGAAGCAGTTCATTTGCATCAGAGGTGAACAGGAGAAACAAATTAACATGAGGATGTGAACTCAGCATGGGAAGATACTGGAGTTTGAGCCCCCGGGGTTCATCCAGACTCTGGTGATAAAGACAAACTTTGGGTAATAGAAGGAGAAGCAAAAATACATTCTGGTTATTCATCACTGAGGGAACAAGGAGGTCAGCACTCTTTGCATTCATAAACAATGGATCCCCAACAATGTGGGTCAGTGATGCTGAGAAGTAGCTGTATGTGAGAAAACTGCTATAGTGACAAGTCTGTGATTAACCTATTTAAACTTGTGTCTATTTCCATTATCAACCCATATATTCAGGGTTGAAAATCTGGCCATGAAACTTAAGCCTATCTATTTTACATAGACATTTTCTTACTGAGTATCAACTAAGGCTATTTACCAAACCTTAAGTGAGAAGTGACAGAATATTCATTCATGATGCTCCTAACTCTAATCAGTTCTAAAAAAAAGTATAATAGGGCAAGTGGTAAATACCCATAAAGCAGACACCTCTGTCTTAGTCTGTAGCTATGTACACCCATTTACAAATGCTAATGGCAGCAGTCAGCCACACCTGGATTAAAGTTCTCCAAAGTCTCTGAAACGAGCATGAAAAAACAAACCACACAATGATTTATATATTGCAATAAAAATCAACAATACAAGGTCTACTCCTCTCCAGAGGCTGCAACCTCTTGTCTCTAACGTATCTGGGATGGGTCAGTATTATCCTCCTCCATCTCATGTTCCTTCTCTTCTTCATTGTAGCCATGGATCTCCCAGACCAAATCATCGTTGTCCATTACTAGCCTAGGCTGAAGGAAGGGCTCCTTGGACAAGATCCCAACAAGATCTTCATTAAAAGGAGTAGTCCTGTGGATGTTCACAGAGGTGTGTGGTCTAAAGGTCTGTTAGCTCCTTTGCCCTTAGTGGAATATCTTCTTGCACCAATTTAGTTAAATCAAAACCATCTCCCCACTTCAACTAAACAGATTTATCTCCGATCAACAGAGTTGTTTCAGTTATAAGTCAGAGACACTTTCATCGATTGAAAATAAATAAATAAAAAAATAAAATTAATGGAGATATCCCATCTCTTAGAACTGGAAGAGACCTTGAAATGTCATCGAGTCCAGCCCCCTGCCTTCACTAGCAGGACCAAGTACTGATTTTGCCCCAGATCCCTCAGTGGCCCCCTCAAGGATTGAACTCACAACCCTGGGTTTAGCAGGCCAATGCTCAAACCACTGAGCTATCCCTCTTTTTATTTTTATTTTTTTTATGTGAACACGTAGCTGTTCCCATTGATATTACCTTTCAGATGGAGGTAATACTACTTATCTCCCTTACAAAGCTGGTTTATATTAATTTTTTGGTTTGTTGTGTTTTTAAAAACACATTAACACATTTGTATATAGTAGTTTGGATACTACCCAAATGTTTGTTCCAGGTTACAAAATGTTCATTGTTTGCACCAAAGATCACCCTAAAGTAAACCACAAATATTTTTGTATTCTGGAACAAATGTTTGGGGAGTATCCAGATGATGCTTTAGAAACACTGACTACCTTGAGTTAATTGGAAATCAAAGACATTTGTGGAGCTTAATTAATGTTTGTACAGCATTTTAAATACAAAATGTTGTACACATTATCAGGATCTCAAGAATTCTGCACCCAAAAGAATTTGGCACAGAATTCTAAGGTGCATTAGACTTTACGATCTTGGCTACAAACAAGTTGCACTGCTTTAACTAAATTGGCATAATGGTTACACTTGTAAATGTACACAGGCCTAAACTTTCATTAAGAGAAATGCGACAAAGTGTCCTGTGGCACCTTATAGACCAACAGAAGTACTGGAGAATAAGCTTTCGTACGTGAATACCCACTTCGTCAGACGCATTAAGAGAAATGAGGTTTCTAGCCCTTATGTTTGCAAAGAAACATGAAAAGAGTGAAAACTGGAGTAGTGCTGTACCTTTTAAATATCCAATACTCTGAAACAATAGCTTTAAGTGTGAGTTGTCCCATTCATCTCAACAGCATGTTAACTCAGAAACTCTAAATGTCCATTTAAATTCTAATGGTTCCATTGTTCTAGCAGACACATCCAGCTAATACAATTAACCCACAATCTCAAATTGATTCCCAGGTGCCAAAACCCCAGTCTTCCCCCTGAAAATTCTTACAGTGCAGTTAAGCATTGTCAGTACAAATATCTGTAGCACACTGAAAACCAAAGGTCAACATAAATTGAATATCAAGTTAACTGGCTCAGATGCTGCTGTACAGACTGAATAAAATACAAAAATTAATGCAATTCAAGTCTCAATTTCTTAATTTACTTGAAGATGTCTCTGATCTTCCAAGCTACCATACAACAGTGCTGCAGCATTTAGAAGTCTTGCCATAGCATTTAGGTCAGGCCTGACACACATTATACAGGACCTTGATTAAGATGATGAACGCATAAGATGCTGTTTTATATTGCATCTGTCTCTCTTATGAAATGCAGAAACTCATTGGTAATTACAGCTTTAAAGTGCAATCAGAATCCTCAGTTCAATAAGATTTAACAGAAATCTAATAAACTGGACAGATACAGTGCTTGGAAATAACTTGCTGGTTGTTACTAACACGATTTATAAAAAAAGTGCATAGAAGAGCAAGACATGAGAGAACAGGACCTCCAAAGTGGTCTTTAAAATTAGGAAAAACTTCAAATTATGGTATCAGATGAACCATGCATTATTTGATTTGGGTCTGCAGTAAGTTATTCATTTGACTGACGATCTTCATATCACACTTCTAATGTGTAATGCTTACTTTTTCAAATTCTCAGAAATAAAACACGCAAAAAACATTGGAATAATCTGCATGCTAGCTAACAAGAAACACAATAGTCTATTTCCATCTGATAAATTTAACAGGCATATCTCCAACATCTACACCTTCATCACATTTGACTTAACCACTCTGCAACTATCTCAAACCCTGGACCACAAAAGGTGTCAGTAATTATGCCTCCCTATGCTAGCAAAAATTTTCACCACTATGCATCAACAGCCTCATACTCTCATTATTACTCTCTCCACAACCATCATACCACTTAAATCCACAACACTCAGCTAGTCTCTCACATCTATCTTACCATTTCTGAGCAAGACATTTGAGCCAATGTGCACGCCCCCTCAGCTACACTACATTTGATCTGTTACTACCTGCTTCCATTGCACTGAAATAGCACTCTCGGTGTACCCAGAAACATCTTCCACATTGCTAGCTATGCTTCCCTCGTACTCCTATCCTTCTTGATAGAGCTTAACATTGTAGGCAGCTGCAGCGGCACAGGAGCCAGCAAACAGAGCTGTAAACAGGGGAGTTTCAGTGGGAGTTTGCAAGGGGAGTTTGCGGGGAAGACTAAGGGCTAGTCTACACTACCCGCCCGGATCGGCGGGTAGAAATCGATCTCTCGGGGATCGATTTATCGCGTCTCATCTAGACGAATAAATTGATCCCCGAATCGACATGCTTACTCCCACCTCGTCAGGAGGAGTAAGCGCCGTCTACGGGGGAGCCGCGGCGGTCGATTTGCCACCGTCCTCACAGCGGGGTAAGTCTAATAGGATACGCCGAATTCAGCTACGCTATTTGCGTAGCTGAATTTGCGTATCTTAAATCGACCCCTCCCCCCCCCTTAGTGTAGACCTAGCCTAAGAAAGCTAGGCGGAGGAATAGACAGGCTAGTGAAGGGAGTGGGTGGGGTGCCCTGCCAGTATTCTGGTGCCTGTTGGGGGTTTGTTTTGCTATGGGTGGTGGTGGTTTGGTTTGGTTTCTGTTTCAGGTTTTAGATGGGAAGGCTATGACAGATATAGAGGCAGCAGTGGAAGACACAATAAGATGACTGGATGTGGAAGCTGCAGCATGTACATGATCCTGGAGGGGGTACCTGAAAAGAGTTTCATCTGCATGAAGTGCCGCCTGATAGAGCTGATGGACGAAAAGATCCGAGGACTGGAGATGCAGGTGGAAACTGTGGTTGAGTTTAGAAGGGGGTTTGACCAGATGATGGAGCAAAGACATGAGGAAGCTGAAGGGAAAAGCTCAGATTTGAAGATGGAAGCAGGACCAAAGAACTCTGAGGGGAGACTGCTGGGTGAGGAAAGTGGACAGTGGAAGCAGGTGACTAAGAGAACCAGGCAGAGGAAAAGATGGGCTAGTGAAGGAGAAATAGAGCTCAGGAACAGGTTTGCGGAGTTGGAAAATGAAGAAGGGGCACAGTGGGTGGTCGCTGAAGGTGAGAGGGCAAGGAAAGAGAAAATCAGCTAGTCCTATAGGAAGAGGGGAAGAGTCAATGGAAATAAACAACACCAAATATGAGCCCCAGGAGGATACGGGATGGGTTGCAGAGGATTGCAAGAGACAATAGGAATCAAGAGGACTTGCAGCCAGAGGGAACAGGGGATAGACCAGAGAATCGCACCATCACCAGGAAAAGGAAGGTCTGCGTGATTTGGGACTCCTTACTGAGAAGAATAGACAGGCCTGTAAACAGAGCTGATCCGGAGAACAGAAGGGTGTGCTGTCTGCCGGGTGATAAGATATGGGATGTGGACCTGAGGCTGAAGAGGATCCTAACGAGAGCGGGAAAGAATCTGCTGATTGCCCTTCATGTGGGAACAAATGATACGGCTAGATTCTCGCTGGAACGTATCAAGGGAGACTATGCCAGGCTGGGGAAGATGCTTAAGGAAATCGAGGCTCAGGTGATCTTCAGTGGGATTCTGCCTGTTCCTAGAGAAGGGCAACAAAGGTGTGACAAGATTATGGCGATCAATAGATCGCTCAGGCAGTGGTGCTATAAGGAGGGCTTTGGGATGTATGGCCACTGGGAAGTATTCATGGACCGAGGACTGTTCTCTCGGGATGGACTTCACCTGAGTAAGGAGGGAAATAGACTTCTAGGATGGAGGCTGGCACAATTGATTAAGAGAGCTTTAAACTAGGAATTTGGGGGAGATGGTTGGGAGATGTCCAGGTAATCTCCACGCCGGAACTTTACATTGAGAGGTAAAAAACGAAGTAAGAAAGGATACAGCCGTGGGTAGGAGAATGGACATAAGGAGGAAGGGTAGTGTAGATACCAGTCTAATAGGTGATACCGGTGGTAGAATGTCTGGGCCTAATCGCGTAAAGAATGTCAGTGAAGCCAAACGGACTAAATTAAGATGTTTGTACACTAATGCGAGGAGCCCAGGTAACAAAATGGAGGAACTAGAGCTACTGGTGCAGAAAGTGAAACCAGATATTATAGGGATAACAGAAACATGGTGGAATAGTAGTCATGACTGGAGTACAGGTATTGAAGTGTATGCGCTGTTTAGGAAAGACAGAAATAAAGGCAAAGGTGGTGGAGTAGCATTGTATATCAATGATGAGGTAGACTGTAAAGAAATAAGAAGTGATGGAATGGATAAGAGAGTCTGTCTGGGCAAAAATCACATTGGGAAAGAAAGCTACTGGAGCCTCCCCTGGGATAGTGCTTGGGGTGTGCTACAGACCATCGGAATCTGATTTGGATATGGATAGAGACCTCTTTAATGTTTTTAATGAGTAAACACTAATGGAAATTGTGTGATCATGGGAGACTTTAACTTCCCAGATATAGACTGGAGGACAAGTGCTAGTAATAATAATAGGGCTCAGATTTTCCTGGATGCAATAGCTGATGGATTCCTTCACCAAGTAGTTGAAGAACCAACAAGAGGGGATTACATTTTAGATTTGGTTTTGGAGAGTAGTGAGGACCTCATAGAAGAAATGGTTGTAGGGGACAACCTTGGTTCGAGTGATCATGAGCTAATTCAGTTCAAACTAGATGGAAGGATAAACAAAAATAGATCTGGGACTAGGGTTTTTGATTTCAAAAGGGCTAACTTTAAAGAATTAAGGAAATTAGTTAGGGAAGTGGATTTGACTGAAGAACTTGTGGATCTAAAGGCAGAGGAGGTCTGGAATTACTTCAAGTCAAAGTTGCAGAAACTATCAGAAGCCTGCATCCCAAGAAAGGGGGGGGAAATCATAGGCAGGAGTAGTAGACCAAGCTGGATGAGCAAGCATCTCAGAGAGGTGATTAAGAAAAAGCAAAAAGCCTACAAGGAGTGGAAGATGGGAGTGATCAGCAAGGAAAGCTACCTTATTGAGGTCAGAACATGTAGGGATAAAGTGAGAAAGGTCAAAAGCCATGTATAGTTGGACCTTGCAAAGTGAATTAAAACCAATAGTAAAAGGTTCTATAGCCATATAAATAAGAAGAAAACAAAGAAAGAAGTAGTGGGACCGCTAAACACTGAGGTTAAGGATAATCTAGGCATGGCCCAATATCTAAACAAATACTTTGCCTCAGTCTTTAATGAGGAGCTTAGGGATAATGGTAGGATGACAATTGGGAATGAGGATATGGAGGTAGATATTACCACATCGGAGGTAGAAGCCAAACTCGAACACCTTAATGGGACTAAACCGGGGGACCCAGATAATCTTCATCCAAGAATATTAAAGAAACTGGTATATGAAATTGCAAGCCCATTAGCAAGAATTTTTAATGAATCTGCAAACTCAGGGGTAGTACCGCATGACTGGAGAATTGCTAACATAGTTCCTATTTTTAAGAAAGGGGGAAAAAGTGATCCGAGTAACTATAGGCCTGTTAGTTTGACATCTGTAGTATGTTCGGTCTTGGAAAAAATTTTGAAGAGAAAGTAGTTAAGGACATTGAGGTCAATGGTAATTGGGACAAAATACAACATGGTTTTACAAAAGGTAGATCATGCCAAACCAACCTGATCTCCTTCTTTGAGAAGGTAACAGATTTTTTAGACAAAGGAAACGCAGTGGATCTAATTTATCTCATTTCAGTAAGGCATTTGATACGGTTCCACATGGGGAATTATTAGCTAAATTGGAAAAGTTGGGTATCAGTATGAAAATTGAAAGGTGGATAAGGAACTGGTTGAAGGGGAGACTACAACAGGTCATACTGAAAAGTGAACTGTCAGGCTGGAGGGAGGATACTAGATACTCAGGGACCGGTTTTGGGACCAATCTTATTTAATCTTTTTATCACTGACCTTGGCACAAAAAGTGGAAATGTGCTAATAAAGTTTGCAGATGACAAAGATGGGAGGTATTGCCAATACAGAGAAGGACCGGGATATCATACAGGAAGATCTGGATGACCTTGTAAACTGGAGTAATAGTAATAGGATGAAATTTACTAGTGAAAAGTGCAAGGTCATGCATTTAGGGATTAATAACAAGAATTATTGTTTAAACTGGGGACGCATCAGTTGGAAGAAACAGAGGAGGAGAAGGACCTCGGAATACTGGTTGATCATAGGATGACTATGAGCCGCCAATGTGATATGGCCGTTAAAAAAGCTAATGCGGTCTTGGGATGCATCAGGCAAGGTATTTCCAGTAAACATAAGGAGATGTTAGTACCGTTATACAAGGCACTGGTGAAACCTCATCTGGAATATTGTGTGCAGTTCTGGTCTCCCACATTTAAGAAGGATAAATTCAAACTGGAACAGGTACAGAGAAGGGCTACTAGGATGATCCGAGGAATGGAAAACCTGTCTTATGAAAGGAGACTCAAAGAGCTTGGCTTGTTTAGCCTAACCAAAAGAAGGCTGAGGGGAGATAGGATTGCTCTTTATAAATATATCAGAGGGATAAATATCAGGGAGGGAGAGGAATTTTTTAAGCTCTGTACAATGTGGACACAAGAACAAATGGATATAAACTGGACATTAGGAAGTTTAGACTTTAAATTAAGACAAAGGTTTCTAACCATTAGAGGAGTGAAGTTCTGGAACAGCCTTCCAAGGGGAGTAGTGGGGGCAAAAGACATATCTGGCTTCAAGACTAAGCTTGATAAGTTTATGGAGGGGATGGTATGATGGGATAGCCTAATTTTGGCAATTAATTGATCTTTGATTATTAGCGGTAAATATGCCCAATGGCCTGTGATGGTATGTTAGATGGGGTGGGATCTGAGTTACTACAGAGAATTTTTTCCAGGGTGCTGGCTGGTGAGTCTTGCCCAGGTGCTCAGGGTTTAGCTGATCACCATAGTTGGGGTCGGGAATGAATTTTCCTCCATGGCAGATTGGCAGAGGCCCTGGAGGTTTTTTGCCTTCCTCTGCAGCGTGGGGCACGGGTCACTTGCTGGAGGATTCTCTGCACCTTGAGGTCTTTAAACCACAATTTGAGGACTTCAATAACTCAGACATAGGTTAGGAGTTTGTTACAGGTAGGTGACATTCTGTGGCCTGCGTTTTGCAGGAGGTCAGACTAAATGATCATAATGGTCCCTTCTGACCTTAAAGTCTATGGCTCTCTTCTTTCTTTAAACCACCATTTTTTACTCTGGGGGAGTTCACTCCTCTATAAAAATCCCTAGCTCTTTTTGTTCCTCTCTCTACTTTCATTCCACTTAGCAATATCAAAACAGCCATCCACCTCAGTATCTTTGTAAATATCACTGATAGCAAGTGAAATGATTGCAGAAAATAACATGTAGGTTTGCTTCCCCCTACCCCCTTTTTTTAATTCCCTAGGAACAATATCTTAGGATTCCCTAAAGAGGCCCGACTCTCCTGCAACTTATTATATTGTGGCCTATTCTACGGATATTGTAACTGCCACTTCAGTCCTGCTCACATTCAAACTTCTGTCTGTTCAAAATGCAGCAAAATGCTATAAATGAGAATATGACCACATCTACCATTTCTTAAAACAATCCCCTCATTTGCTCTCTATCTGTGCCTTCAAGATCATCCTACTTCAGAGGAAGTCAACAGGCGGACCACAGGCCAAATCCAGACTGCCAAATGCTTTTGAATGGAGACTGAAATCTTTTTATTTACTCATTGTTAGGGTTATTGTTATTTTTTATATTATTTTCTCTGGAGTCTGGGCCTTGATTATATCTTGATGAAGAAATCTGGACCTTGACAAAAAATAATTGACTATCCCTGTCCTACATGTTCTTACCTTTCCCTCCCACTGCTCTGCCATTTTTGATCACCACTCAAACTTTGCTCTGGATAAAGTTAGTTTACACAATCTATTTGGAGGGTCTGACTGACTGCAATCATCCTTTTTGAAAGTCACAGCCCCAAACGTATAGATGCTGCCTGAAGCCAGTAAAATGTAAACTAGTTCCCCCTCTGACAGTACTTCTACCACCATCCTTTCATGGCTCTCATAGTCCACTGGCCACAGATATTCCAACATTTTCCATTACCCATTACTGAAACGCTTGTATGCTGTGTGAATTACCATTATAATGCAATATATAACACATACACCATAAGTGACAAGTTAACTTACGTTGGGTTTAGGTAAAATGAGGAGACCCAATCAATATCTGAAAGCTACAGCCATGGTCCAATTTAATAGCCATTTTTTTCTCAGATGCAAATTATTTTTATAGGAATACCATGAAGATACACCACAATGTTTTTTATGTCTGAGATTAGAACCTGCCTTTACAAGTGCATCTGTTGTAGATTTGTGAATAAGATTTTAACGTGTACATAGTAACTAGTTAATTTATCTGTGGAAAGTAGCTTGAGAGTCACCCTGCAGGCCATAAGTACTTCATGATGTGTTGAAAACTTTGTAACTGTAAATAGAAACGACACCAAATACTTAACATATGCAAAATATTTTTCTATGTCAGTAAGGTTCTTCTGGGTGAAGAGGCATCATAATTTCCATTAAAATTACCATCTATATGTTATCTTTCTCATATTCTGATCTGTTCAAGAGTCTTTGTTCTCTGCAATTCACATGACAAAACTACCAATCTGGTTGTGTTATCTCAGACTTATACATAATTGTTCTCTTTCTGAAGAAAAGCCACACTGTTCTCACGGAAGATGGTGGTTATCTATGGTACATGGGGTTACTATTTTCCCCAAGAGCAGGCTGGCTTTGCTCCCACTAAGAACAAGGAGAGATGTCAGGTCTTTTGAAAGAGAACATTTTTCTAAGGGCAGCCTCGTCTGGTCTTACTTCCATTGATAAAAAGAGATGGCAGCCCTTCTGAAAGATGGTAGTTTTTGGAACTCTGTAGACGAAGCTTCCATTTTTCAACAGAAAATATTACCATTAATCTAAAAGTTTTTTTTCAAAAGCCACCTGTTGCACCAGATCTACTCAGAAAGAGCTGCAGAGGGAAATTCATGGAGCACTGTGCAGGAGATTTGGGGGGCAAGAGAGAAGGAGAAACTTTGCTGTACCCAACCAAAAGAGTGAGAACTGTGTTTTTCTCCGACAACTAATGCATGCACACATACAGGAGAAAATGGAGGTTAGGAGCTGGGAGAAACTAGCCAGTACTTGCTATGACTGCTTTGTTCTGCACAGTGTGGGAGTGAAGCTGGGTGTAACAGAAAAATAGATATTTAAAATTCAGTTTAACCTAATCTAAGACTACAAACGCTATTGAGCATAATTTTATACTTATTTCATGGCATCACTACAAAACAGAGTTAAGGTTGTTTGGGTTCCTCCAAAACTTAGTGTTTGGATTTATTTTAAGTACAATAAATTTATAAGAACTGATATTGAATCTTATATCTTTTTGGTTCTAGTGATAAAATATTTTCCAAACTATAAATATTTTTTCTGACAAAATAAAGGAACTTTGCTATAGAAAATGTTCCTTTGCAGAATTCAAGAACGCTTGTCACAGAAATGGGCATTAAGGTGCATGGAATTCTATGGATCCTGTAGATAACTGTTCAAGTCCAATAACCACATGCTGAAGAAAAGCTGGTAGACTGGAACATGCTGACACT
This sequence comes from Terrapene triunguis, assembly GCF_002925995.2. NCBI lineage: Eukaryota > Metazoa > Chordata > Testudines > Emydidae > Terrapene > Terrapene triunguis. Next base: position 334,433 of record NW_020664447.1, on the reverse strand, counting down.
AGTTATAGAAAGTAAGTTTCTTCAATCCTGGGTTAAAGGACACTGCCAAGTACTTCAATAGTTGTAGCTCTCCCTCCTCCACTTTCAACTGTTTAAATATTTCTTTACAAGCTAGACAGCTCTATATCCTATTCAAGGAGTATGGGGATGCAACATTTTCTGCAGAGCCAACAAGTGCAGTTCAGTTGGAAACTGTGATTTTAAAAAGGTGGCCATTTTAAAAAAGTATAAAAACTTATTTATTTTACATACATACTCCACTTCTCCCCCACCCCCCGGAAAAGGACATTCTCTAACAGATTACATCAGTATTAAACAAAATGAAATTAGGGATCTACCACCATGACTCTCTAATTGAAGAAATTAATATTTATCCACTGTTACACTAGTATGTCAAAGTGTCTAGTTCAACTTCTGCAGTTTATTTACTATACAACTACACATCAAGCAACAGTATAATCTGTTTGATGCTAATTTGCAGTCAGCAATTTAACAATTAGTTGGATTAATCAATAATTCCCAAATTACTTCTTACCCATAGCTGTTTGGGAGAATAACATAGAATCATACAATGTAGGGCTAGAAGGGACCTTGAAAAGTCATCAAGTCCAGTCCCCTGCCCTGGGGCAGGACCAAGTAGACCATCCCTGACAGGTATTTCTCCAGCCTGTTCTTTAAAACCTCCAATGACAGGGATTCCATAGCCGAACTACCCTTACAGTTAGAAAGTTTTTGCTAATATCTAATTTAAGTCGCCCTTGTGCAGATTAAGCCCATTACTTCTTGTCCCACCTTCAGTACACAAGGAAAAAAATTGATCAGAGACCCTTTTATACCAGCCCTTATACTTGAAGACTGTTACCAGGCTGCCCTCCATCTATTTTTCTCAAGACTAAAAACATACCCAGTTTGTTTAGCCTTTCCTCACAGGTCAGGTTTTCTAAACCTTTTATCATTTCTGTTACTCTTCTCTGGATTCTCTTCAATTTGTCCACATCTTTCCTAAAGTGTTGGACCCAGAATTGGACACATTATATCAAGCTAAGGCCCCCCCAGTGCAAAGCAAAGCGGAACAATTACCTCGTGTCCAGCATACAACACTCCTGTTAACACATCCAAGAATGATATTAGCTTTTTTTCACCACTGCATCACATTGCTGGCTCCAATTCAATTTGTGATCCATTATAACAACTCTCAGATCCTTCTCAATAGTACCACCACCTAGCCAGCTATTCCTCATTTTGTAGTTCTGCATCTGATTCTTCCTTCCTAAGCAGAGTACTTTGCACTTTTTTAAATTGGATTTCATATAGCTGATTTCAGAAAAATTCTCAGCAGTCCTTTTCCATTCTAATCTTGACCTCCCAAAGTGTCTGCAACCCCCACCCCCAAATCTGGCTGCCCATCTGCAAGTTTTATAGGCGTACTTTCCACTCTGAATTGTTAATGAAAATATTGAATATTACCAGATCGAGGACTGACCCCTGTGGGACACCGCGAGATATGCCATCCCAGTTTGACAAACTGGTAATAACTGCTCTCTGAGTACCACTTTTCAACCAGTTATGCACCCACCTAATAGTAAAATCATCTAGACACTTTTCCCTACTGTGCTTATGAGACTGTCATGTGGGACTGTTTCAAAAGCCTTACTAAAATCAAGACATATCACGTCTACTGCTTCCCCCCCATCCAGTAGGCCAGTAACCCTGTCAAAGTATGAAATTAGGTTGGTCTGACTTTATTTGTTATTGGCAACATGATAGCCTATTCAAAGCCACTATTTTATATTTTTTAATATATAATTATATTTTTTTAAAATAGCCACCATTTTAAAATACAGATAGACAATATACACAGTACTGAAAAAGGTAGATTAGATCAGACTGAGTTCTGTAGATATCTGAATATAAACTGACTAGCAAGTATATTTGGGCAAAAGCAGCAAAGTGCCAAGACAAAGTACGAACAAAATATTTATGGAACACAGATCTTTATATGCCCAAGGTTTAACCAAACTTCAGGTACACAAGTAGCATAAGGTAGTGGTTTTCAAACTTTTTTTCTGGTGGCCCAGTTGAAGAAAATTGTTGATGCCCGCGACCCAACGGAGCTGGGGATGAGGGGTTTGGGGTGTCGGAGGGGCTCAAGGGTGGGGCAGAGGGTTGGGGTGCAGGGTGGGACCAGGAATGAGGGGTTTGGGGTGTAAGAGGGGGCTCTGGTTTTGGGGGGGGGCGCTCAGGACTGAGGTAGGGGATTGAGGCGTGGGGGCTTACCTCGAGCGGCTCCCAGTCAGCGGCGCAGTGGGGGTGCTAAGGCAGGCTTCGGGCCTGTCCTGGCACCACGGACCACGCTGCACCCCGGAAGTGGCCAGCAGCAGGTCCAACTCCTAAGTGTAGCTGCTCGGAACCGTTTGCGCGCCTCTCACCCACAGGCATTCCCCCACCCCCCAGCTCCCCGGTACTTGGGCAGCACACGGAGCCCCATGTAGCCTAGGAGCCGAACCTGCTGCTGGCCGCTTCCGGGGCACAGCACGGTGTCAGAACAGGTAGGGATTAGCCTGCCTTAGCAGGGCAGCACCACCGATGGGACTTTTAACAGCCCAGACGGCGGTGCTGACCAGAGCCGCCACGACCCAGTACTGGGTCGTGACCCGCAGTTTGAAAACCACTGACATATCTCTGCTAGACACAAAATGTTCTCTGTGAGAAAGAAAATAAAGACATTTTACTGCCCTATTTAACAAGATCATTACCTTGGATCCTAAAATAAGCAGCAAATCTTCATATTAGGAAGCAACTGAAACAGTGCCCATTGAGTCTAAAAAAAATCCCTACCTAAAGAGACATGGGAATGGATAGATACAAAGTGAGCCAGGAACATTTGTTCATTTATTGGATATCATTTGCTGATTTAAACCATTAACTTTTATTTTCTTCTTAATGATCCAGGTAACCGTACACCAGACTTAATAATCGGTGCTGCAAACAGGCCTGGAAAATCATCAGTACACAGCAAATGACTGTTAGTAAATGTTTAAGAAAGTCACTCTCATCACATTATTAAGAGTAATTTTGTAGCTAGGTATTTATTGTTGATGTAGCTTTCCAGGCATCTGAACATGGCTCTGACCAAAATGTCCTTTCATTTTGCAGTAACTGTTTTCTTCTGACCTTTGTCAATCCCATTTCCCCATCCAAACAGCTAGTATTATGGCACTTCATCTACAGGCAAGTATGAAGTAAATGTTGCTTTACTAATCAGCCAAAAGGATATTCATGAAGCATCTCTCATGATATAGCCCAACTCTCAAACATGACTGACCATTCTGGGAAATTAGGTGTAATAGGATTTATTAGTATAGGCATTTGGATAAGACCAACCCCTTTTCCCCTTTGAACTCAGGTGTTCAGAGGTTAAATCTGCATAGTACATACTTAACTACAAAAAAAGCAGCTTAACAGGACACCAACTTAAAAAAAATTACATTCGTCTGAATTTGTGTGTTGCCTATTACTGTTACAATTGTCACCTGATACCACAAATATTGGCAGAACACTTGAGAGGCAAATGTCAATTTCACAATGCGTACAACATATTCCATTTTGAAACAAATCTGTGGGTTTGCAAAAGCCAATAACTCCGTTGTGTAGTTTTATATTTCTACCATATTTAAAAAAAATAGTAAAAAATTAGCAGCTCACTTTGCTCTTAGTCAGATTTGAATAATCTATGCAGAGTTACTCAAAATTACCACTTTAGCCAAGGAGGCAAAACACAGAGTGCTCACCTGTTTACACAGCACTGGGCCTCTGGGAGTTACCGTAAATAACATAATAGAAATGTCCTTGACCAGATCAATTTAAATAAACCACACATAAATCAGAAAATTCTGTACTATTCAAGTGCATTTATGTCATGGATGTATTTGTAATTCATTTTATAAGGCTTTAAAATTAAAGATAAAACTAATATAAGCAATGGGGGAAGGAGGAATTAGATGTAAAAGGCAGCAAAGCTCATCCCTACCATATACTGTCTTAGTAACTAGTTTTTGCATCTGTCTAAACAAGTTAGAGTGATGGTTTTGCTAAGTATTACAGTACATAAAATGTCCTTATATATGGCAGACAATCAAAAAGAGAAGAGTTGGGAGACTAGCCAGATACTTCTAGGGAATCAAAAGTTTTTTTCTTTTTTAAATGATAAAACTTTAGAGTAGAAAATGTAAGTTCTGCTTCTGAATGCAATATCCCAGGGCAGTCTTGTAAAACTGTCAGTCATAACAACGTAGGAAAAGGAGCAGTCTGACAACAACAAAAAGCGATATTAAAGCAACAGGCTGTATTAAAAGCCATGACTCTTCTATTATTGAAGGTAGGAACTATACCTTTTGTTTTTGTATAGCAACCAATACATTGTGGATACTACTTGCTGCATCATAATAAAAATCACATCGCAAATATTTCGGCCTCCAAGAGACAGGAAGTGTGGTTTTACCAGTAAAACAGATTGCATACTAACTAATACAGCTTACTGAATTTTTTTTTTAAATTTGGCAAGCTTTTAATTAAAATTTTTCCACCACTTTTCTAAACGGCTCTAACCAAACAATAACTTTGAGAGAAAATACTACAGATATTCCGTATACAATATTTTAAACTAATACCACATCACAAGAAAAAAAAAAAGCATCAAATCATCTGACTCTGAAAGGAACAACAAAAAATCCTTATTGTTGTACCGTATATTGTAGCTCTCAAGAATTTTTTTCTTAATCAGCTAGCCACTCAATCCTCTCAGAACTACAGCTAAGTTAAGAGAATTGCATAGCTGCAGGCAAAAATATTATAAACACAGAAGCATATTCTATAAAATAATAAGGGGAGAAAACCAATAAAAAATTTGAGTTAAGACGAATATATTGCTTTACTTTACCATAGAACATTTTTATGTTCCAAAGGAGAGTGTTATAATACTTTACACTAGAATGCCTCACTAGAAATTGATGTATTTCATTGGCTATATTAAGTGTGTATCGTTTTAGCACTGTTCTACTGCATTCTTGTAAAGAACCACTCAAGGAATGTAATATCACATTTAACACTATGCAATCTGAAACACATTATGCTTCACTGTGAAAGATCAATAATATATATTCACCACATCTCAAACTACACAGCAGTAAAATTATGTAAACAAAACTGCATTATGTAAATTTATGTATTACTATAAATGACGATGTATTTAATTTCAGATAAAAAAAATTTAAAGTCCTAAGGATCAAGATAATATAGCCTATTTGTTCTCTGCTCAGAGAAAAAGCTAAATTCAAAAACAAGATTTAGATTTTTTTCCCCCTCAAAACTTCAGATTATTTTATTTCCAAGCAAACTATTACAGTACATACACATTCACTAGCATTCAAACCTTAAAACCTGAAGAAACTCTATTATTTTAATTGGTTTTATTGTACTCAATTATTCATCATATGGAAGAAATAGCCTCATTTAAACAATTTTTCTCCAGACAAAAATCATGGCATTTATTCCTATAGGCAGCAGAACTTGATAACTGCACTAACACCTACAGTACAAGGAGACACCTGAAACAGAACACCAGTCTCAACCTAAAAATTCTTTTCCCTTTTATGACTTTGGGTCACCCTTAAAAAACTGCAGCCATTATAATTAGAACAGTGTATAGGGTTGCCAACTTTGTAATATTTAAAAACCGGACTACTCCAGCAGGACACCTGGCAACCCTAGTTAGGAAGCATATTATGAGACATGTAAACTATGTATTTCAAAAGGAAGTGTAATTAAGATTAGCATTTCTAAAACACACAGTAGTACTCATCCTTTTGCTTAAAGAGAGACATAATTTGTGAATCATGTGGTCTGGGGATTTAACATCAGTGTTTGTAGCCAAGATTCTAGTTCTCTTTAATGCTGCTTTAACGATCACAAGAAAAAATTCTAACAAAGAATTATATGACAGACAGAAAGATTATGGATGGACTTTGTTTTACAAATAAAAAATGATTTAAGAACTGCATTTTTAAAATCTTCACATTTTAGAGAGACTTTTAGATCAGAATATCTGAAAGTAATAAAAAGCTCCCATGAATACACATCTCCCCAATAAAAGTACACCTCTACCCCGATATAACGCTACCTGATATAACACGAATTCGGATATAACGCGGTAAAGCTGCGCTCTGGGGGGGCGGGGCTGCGCACTCCGGCGGATCAAAGCAAGTTCGATAGAACGTGGTTTCGCTTATAACGCGGTAAGATTTTTTGGCTCCTGAGGACAGCGTTATATCGGGGTAGAGGTGTACTTTACAGCAAAATAGGAAAACAGGTCTCTTACCCTGGGAGCTTACAACCTAATGCTATACTCTATACATGTATTTTACACACACACACACACACACACACACTAAAACAACATTAAGGTTGCAAAGTCAAATGCTCAAAACCTAGGAAATGCTCAGATTAAAGTGGCCCGTGTAACCTTAATAATTCTTCCCCCTTGTGCATACACATTATGATACAGTCTGATTACATGACCACAGACTATTTTTTCCACAGGATAGACCAGCTCTGGGGATGAATCAGGGTTGTGTGTGAAGGAGGCTGTCACTGCATTTGTTGCAGAAGCTAGAAGGTGTGTAGTAAATAAGACAGGAAATTGCAGGAAGGAAGAGAAAGGATGATTTTGGTTAAGGCAAAGGAATGCTGCAATGGGGAAGCAGATTCTATCCCTGCCTTTGCCACCAAGTTTCTATGTGATGCTAGCCAAGTCACTTAAATCACAACTTTTCACAGGTAGTCATTAACTGTGAGTTCCTTATTTTCTGGGTGCCTGACAATGAGTCTGATTTCTAGAAGTCACAATAAATAAAAATAAATAATTAAAAAATAATTTAAAAGTTGGATTTTTATTTTAATTAAATACAATTTTCTTTCTTAAAATAAAGAACCTATGAAATGAAGAAGGACAACTCATGTCCCTGTGATTGCATTCAGTATAGTCTTTGCGTGGTAACGTCTATTGTTTCAGCTCTCACTAAACAAAGGGACATTTAATTGTTCCCTCAGTTAGCCTGAATGGAAAGCATCTTGGACAACCATCAGATTCAACAAGTCCTCTGTGACAGCCCACAGATCTGACCGTTTATCAATACATATCCCTAGTGCCCCCACCACCACACACTCTCCCATCTCCTCACAGGGTGGTACTAAGACCTACAGCCGCACACTAAACAAGGAGGAGAGAATAAAATGTTGAATAGCTGCTCATTAATTGAGCACTAAATATAGCAGGGGTCCTGTGGGAAAAAAAATAAAATAGTATGCCATCATGTAAATAAAGGCATAAGCATATGGCGGTTGAATTTAGGCTGCACAGGCAACCAGAATTCTAGTATTTCCTCACTTTTGAGTGCTTATCTTTGCAACCCTAACAATGTTTTTTTAAACTAAACTAGTTTTTTGTGTGTAATATTTAGTAAGAGCCATGTGTTTCTAAAACACTTGAAGGATGTGCTATGCATATTTTCAGCACACAGGAAAACACTGAATACTCATTAAAGAATAATACCATAGTTGTTATAAACAATGACTCTTTAGCTGAACACAAACACACCTCGGTCTGATCAATCTTCCCTGAAGAAGAGTCAAAGTTGGTACATAAGCCATAGATCAAAGACATTGCTTAAAAACAAATCAATGATGAAATATCTTGAGTTATTTTAAGTGCTGATTTCCAGTTATAATTTCTTAGTTTTCTCAATACCAAAGCTGCCATTTGAGTCAGTTCTATTCACTACACCTGCCGAAGGTTTTAATAGTGTAGTACACAATTTCTTCTGGTATGTTACATACATATTTCTATATTACCACGGGCAGATAAAGCCCGGTTACAATTATCCGAACGGATTATTTTGGAGGGCAAAGCATTTTACATAGATATACCTCTCAGTTCTTTTAATAAACTATAAAAAGGCAACATAAGAACAGAATTTACAGAACTTCCAGTTCTTGTTCAGCTTTCAAGTCCTTTGGATGTTTAGTGGAGGCACTAACCTAATGAACACACGTTAAGGCTTAAGTATGTGTGTATCTACTTTGATCAACTGTTTCAGTATTTTCCCTGCATTCACCTTATCTTTACCCCAAGTAGGGAGTGTACCAAGCCAATTCACCTGCACATGCCAGTAACTCAAGTTTCTGAAACCAGTCTGAGCAAGTCTAATAGGGCTTTCATTCACTTCTACTACAGCTGCACTCATTCATCAATGCTGTGCTCATCCTATAATGACTAGATGGAAAGCAACTGTCCCTGAGGCTACAACCAATGATTAGAGAATAGAAAATAATGCCAATTTACGCTGTACTCTGCTCTCACAGGTCCACCTACCATGATACTCCCAGGCAGAAAACACAAATTCTAGTATCACTTCTCAATCAATACTTCTCTAAACATAGCACGCTGCTCTGTGACCATAATCACTGTATTCTCTGTGTGTTCAGTCTTCAAAAAAAATCAAATTCAACAGGTTAAATAATTATGTTTCAACTTTTCTCCATAAAGCTTGTGTGTTTAATACATTTTAATCAGGCAGAATTTAAAAGAATCAATGTGTTTCCTTTATCTGATATTGATGTAGGTGGGCCATACTCTAACAACATATCAAGTCTTTTCAGCATTTTGGAAAGGCATCTCCTTAACAGGTTTGATTAATTTTTATGTTACAAATCAGCATTCAATGATCCCATGAGATGAAAAATGATAGGCTTACAGATATAGATTTCTTCCTTCATTAATCAAAAATTGAACTCAAGAAAGGCTTTACCCTAGAAAGTAAAACCAATTTTGCTTCACATTAGGTTAGACACATTATTATTGCTACTTAGTTTATATAAATGCTAAAAATAGGCTGGAGAGTTTGGTTGCTTAGTTTGGGGTGTTTTTTTTGTTTAAAAGGAGCCTGTTTAATGTTAACAATATTTGTATTCCTTGAAACTTGAATAGATTGACATTTTAAGGAATTAGGTTAACAAGGCTTGAAAGATGGTATCAAATAAAATGTTTTAAAACAGATACTAGAAGAAAAGATCCTTTTCAATTATTTCTCATTTTAAATGTAAAACTACTTAGTGTGACTGTTAATTAAGACGTGTTCATTTAAACAACAGTACAGTAGAAAGACAACAAAAATTCAAGTGTTTCCACATATTTCAATAATTGCCCAACAAAAAAAATGGAGTGTTCAGCTACTGATATTCTAATTTCAAGAGTCAAAATAAATATTGCATAAAGAATTCACTTTTCATGAAAAAAAAATCTATTCTATCATTTGCTAGTGTTTATTTCCACTTAATATAATAATTTTAGTTGATTACACAAGAAAAAAATGACAATTCTAAAACCAGATGATCCTGTCTTAAAAGTAATAGTAGGAAGCAGGTAACTATAGAATTGCCACATCTTGAAACAGACTTGCCTTTTTTGGGGGGGGGGGGGGGGGAAATCATTTACACCTTTGTAATACAATGCAGAATTGTCAAAACTTCTAAATAATGAAGAAGCAAATTGGAGTCCTTTTTAAAAGTCACCATCACCAAGTGAAGCCTTTAGAGTCAGTGCATTTTTTTCATGGTAAACAGACCATAAACAGAGTTAAACAGTAATAAATTCTTCCTTACTTTTGAATCAAAATATTGCCTTCTTACTACCATGATCATGTTTCCTTTTTAATCTTGACTTAAATTTTAAAGTGAGATATTTTCTGGTACACATTCAGGTATTACTAGTTACCACCATGTTGCATGGCATCTAATGTATAATGCAGTGGATTAACTTAAAAGTGTTTGAATGGTTGTGAGGTGCATCTAATTATCATGTATGTTAATACGCAAATATAAAGTGTAAAGTATATATTCTTCTCCTAAATTATTTCAAGTGACAATGGAAATTAACAACATCCAGAATAAATCAAACTTTCAGAGATGAGTCACTAATAAAGGGACGACTTGGGAAAGTTTTAAATGTGTTTCTTTATAAAGTCAACACTTAAAATTAGCAATCAAGTATTCAAGAAAGTCAGCATGGGAAACTAAACTACAAGGAGAGCAATAATGTGTATGAAGGAGAGCAAAGGATAAAAGTAAAACATATTATACTAAAATAAATTAAACTAAAAAAGGAATATGAATACACCGTGAAGTTTGGGAGAAGTTTCCTGGAATAGAAACCCAAAGTAAGTTTTACAACTTTCTAGGTCCCGTGGCAGTCTGCACAGGCAAAGTGAAAAGAACCTCTCTTCATGGAATGACAACCTACAAACACTGATTACTTCTCTCCCCCTAAACCATCCATAGCAGATTCAGAATGGTACCTGCTCCTACAAATCTCTCTGAAGCTTATTAGGCACCATATATCATTACACACATAGAAGGACAGAAAATAAATTCCTATGTAGCAGGAGTTTTTCAAGGAATGCCAACACATCGAGTACTCAATTATCCAAAACATTTTGTAGGATGCAAAATGACTAAGGCATCTCAAAAATATCAAATCCAAGTACATGATCTCAAAGATCATATGCTGCACAAGTAAAATGACAACTGGTTTTCTGGGAACACCCCAAAAACACTACATCATCCATGAAAGCCATAGGATATGCAAAATGACAGCCATCTTCTTGAAATTTCCTAGCCCAAGAGGCAAACTTTTTCAGTAGACAACTCCCATTACAAGCTATTCAACTGAAACAAGAGCCCAGAAACATATCTTTAAAAAAACAAGCTATTATACGACAGGAGACAGAAGCCACTCCACCTGTCCTCAGGCACACAACCTCAGAAGTTTCCAAATGACTCCATTTATGGGTTGAGATCTTCATTTACCTCCCAGGAGTTTGAAGGCATAGTGTGTCCTTGGGTTGTCAATCTCTCAGTATTTCACTTCTGCTGCATGCTCTAATACTCAGTGTATAGTATCCATGGGATCTTCTTAACTTTGGAACATCCCTGAACTATTTCACCTGTGTAGGCCAACATATGGGAATTTGATCATTTATTTTTAAATCGTCCTACATCCTGAATATTTGCAGGAAGTGACTGGTAATGCTGCACCACAGCTTTGAAAGAGGATCAAGTTTTGCAGAATTGACATTTCCCCTAGGCAAGTATCTTTCCTTCAGGTATAAAGGGGCAGAGGGTTTGTTTCTTTTAGGATATAATGATCCTCCATTTTATTGCACTGCCACAACTGTTCTAGTTTATTGTTCATTTTAACGTGTTCCCTCCCAAACAGAGATTTTAAAAAGTAGATTAAAAATGTGGAGGAATGAATAGGGTTATGGGGCAGAGAGAAAAGCAATGCAAACCCTCCACAAGATCAATGTAGGTATTAAATAAATATAGATTCATTATAGCACCTTCATCATTTGATTCAGGGTGGCAAGGAGTCTGGCATAACGAACATGGAAATATAGACAAAGTTATCCCAGTTGTTCAATATATGCCCAAACATCAGGCCACTTTCTCCCCTTTGCAATACTTATCTATATAATTACCACTAGTGTAAAGCAACAAGAGTTTATTTATACTGTAGGAGCATCAAAACCCAAATACGGACACCTCCACAATTTACCCCACATTTTCTGCTGCTTTCCAAATACCCTAATTGTGATCACACCCCCTCTTTAGGATAGCATGGGTGTCCTCCAGCTCCTGTTAATTTGCTTTTGAATAAAGTTACACTTCTCAAGTACCTCCCATCCTACTGTACTGTCATTTATCATTTAAAGCCTCCTCGCAGAAACATCCTGAGAATACACCTCCGGTTTTTTTTTAAACCAATGAATAAAATCCACTCGGATTTAAGAAAAGCCGCCGCAGCCCTCATTCATTCACGCAGCATTGTTTTTAAAACACACTTGGTTGCTGCGATGCGGCTCCAAACACGTTCCACTCAGCGTGAGCAAAACACGCCGCCAAGTTTCAGCCGCCGCTCGCTACTCCAGCGCAGCCAGGGAGAGCCCCAACCTGCAATGTAAACACCGCCAAGCGTAGACGTCCCCGTCCCCCCGGTGAAACTTGTTGCTTCTCAGTGGGGAAAAAAATAAACATAGAAAGCTCCAAGGAGACGGGGGAAGGCAAGAGCCGGCCCAGGACAAAGCCAGAGACCCTGGATTTCCCTCTCCCGTCCGGGTCCTTCCCCGCTTTCCAAGCGACCAGCTCCCCGCCGCCTTTATTTTCGCTTTCCCTGGCGGTAATCATTAAACAGGAGCCAAGCGCAGGCTGCGGGAACCATTTCACACACGCAGACACCGACCATCCCCCCTGCGAGCCGTAAAACAAGCGGCTCCCTCCCTCCGACCAACGCCGGCTGCCCCGCGGGGGGACGCGCCGCCGGCGGGGGCCGGGGAGCGAGGTACTCACTCAATGAAGTAGCTGGCTCCCTCCTCGGAGAACCCCTCCTCCCAGCCGCGGGGCAGATCTGGGGAGGCAGAACAAAGGGAGGGGGAGGGAGTGAGAACTTGGTGCCCTGAAGGTGCCTCCCTGTCCGGGGGAGGTTGGGGAGGGCGCGAGAGCCCCGCCACACAACGGTCGTTACCCGCTCCTCCCCCGCCACGCGACACACCCCCACCCCCGGGCGGGCACCCACCTGAGCGGATCATGTGGCCGGAGTTGACGGGCTCCTCGGTGCGAGGATGCAGCCAAGTAGTAGAGCGGGTCAGGTCACTAGGAGGGAGAAGCGGAAAACATGCACCTGTTAGTGACGGGCAGCCCCGGGCGGACCCCCACACACCCGCCTCCCCGCGCCTTACTCGATGAAGAACACCCGGCCGTCCCTGCAGACGCCATAGGACCAGTGCTCAGGTAGAGCGTCCCGCCCCACCGCCTCCGCCGCCGCCATGTTCGCCGTGCGCACAGCCAGCCGGCCGGCCGGGGAGGGGGTGCCAAGGGGAGCGCGGGCGGGCGGCCGGCGCCCAGTGCCCGGCTCTGCTCAGCAGCGCCACCGCCACCGGCTGGTAAAGGCGCAGGCAGAACTCTGCCCGCTCCCTTGGGAGAGGAGGAGAAGGGCGCGGGACAGGGGTGGCGGGTCCCTGGCTGTACAGCCGCGAGAGAATCCCTCTCCCCGGGGAACTGGCTGCAGAGGGAAGAGACAGACCCGCTCCGGTCCTCTCTCAGCTCACTGGTTACAGTGCGGGCGTCCCACTGCTCAGCCCTTCCCCGCACGGAGCTGGGCTCACGGTGCCTGTTCCACATACGCTCCCCCCAGCCACAACGCGCCTGAAATGCCCCCACACGAACAGGGCACGACTGGCTGAATTCTCCTCTTACCTTAGCTGGTGCAACTCCACTGACTGCAGCGGAGTAACTCCTGCTGATCAGCGATTGCTGTTTGTTCCCCCATTCCTGTTCCCCTCGAACTCCAGCTCGCATACATACACGGGATACAACCATGTGTCTGGTCCCCCCTTTAATCTGACCCAAGCCTCCGTTCTCTGCAGGGGTGCTGAGAGCCATTGAACCGAACTGTAAACCCCGTATATGATGGAAACCCCTTCAAGAAAGGAGGTGCAGCAGTACCCCTTGTTTCAGCACCTATGATTCTCTGTTTTCTCCTAATTCATAAAGTCCCTCACTTCCTAGCAAAAAATTGTTTGCCTGCTGGTTTTTGTTGTTGTTTTTCCTATGGAGAACGCTCTGCGAGGAAACCAGCAAGTCCACGGCAGATGGAATGACTCAGTATGGGGACTGAATATAAAAAGTTATTATTCCTTCCTCCACTTGTTTCCCAGGCTGAGGCATTAGTCAGTCTAGGCCTTTGATGTAGAGGACAAGAGGATGAGGGAGATTAATTGCTATCTTGCCAGCAACCTGTGGCTATACTGAAGAAGTAGGGGGAGGGTAGCTAGTGTGGTTGTTTAGCCAAGGGAATGGAAACACCAGATCGTTAATGAAGCAGAATTTTGCAATAAATTTACATGGCACCTTTTATTGCACAGTACCTCCTATATGCAACACTGCTGAAATGCAGTTGCTTTAGGGTTAAAATGTACATACCCTACACAGCATTGAGGAAGGGGAAATTTTAGCTAAAGTCACTGGGTCAAACTCCTTCTTTTACTAAAATACTGTGGGATCTTGAATGTATACACAGTACACAGGGGCCCTCTGTTTCCAAGGTCTCATTTGATATTTAGGTTCCAAGGACCTATATACAGCAAACTAAGTCCTCTACTGAAAGATGTAGAGCTGAGATGAATTTGACATTCATTGAAACCTGTTTTTCTACTCTGATTCCCCACTGTCTTGCACAGCTACATATACCAGTGCAAAGTGGATGTAAAACACACCCCTACCATTCTACCGTGGTAGAGTTTTTGCATCCTGATTTTGCAGAGGTGCAAATAACTACACAAAAGATAAAAGCCAGGGAGAATCAGGCCTCAAGAACTTTTAAATTGGGAAAGATATTGGAAAGTAAGCTGGTTTCTACTAAACACAGGAAAAACATAGGATGGATTTTTAATGAATTGTTGAGCGCTTAAGGGGTGAATGTCTTTCCTATGCTTTGATTCACAGATGCTGAAAGTGAAAAACTCCTATTCATTTTGCTCATGCAGGATTATACAGATTAATTATACAGATTAATTTTTTTCTTTTATCCGATTCTTCCTAGTTATGTCTTCATGTATCATATCATATAATTCCTCTCCCTCACTGCTAACACCTTCCAAGTATTGGTAGAATCTTATGCACCGCTACTCCTAGATTATCAATAAACCAAACTTTTCCTAACCTTTCCTCTTAAATCAGCATTACAAACTCTTGAACATTTTTGTTACTTTTCTTTGAATTACCACCAGTGTCAATATCTTTCTAGTGATGTGGTGCTCAGAAAGGAGTATATTCTTGCAGATACTTCGCACTGTGATAAGCTCCGTCCTCTGCATTTGTTATTATTGCCTTTATAATTATTTACTTGTTTAGTGTCAACAATGTGCATATAGCTGTAAAAAGCAGATAAAACAAGGCTCAAGCTTAATTTACTGTAGTTCCCAGGGCAAGTCCTTTTACACCCATTAATTGCATGGACTAAATTGGCCTATAGCTCCCTCCCATAGCATTGCCTCTAGACCCGCATGATTGCGTGGACTTCTGTACTCATAATGACCACTAACTGAGTTTAACAATAACCCTTCATTGTGTAAACCACTACTTGGAATGATATTGTGACTTGTCTTCAGTAACGTAATGGAAAATATTTTAAATAATTCAAAAGGAACCTATTCTAGCATTGTTCAACATTAAAACCTGCTTCTGAGGCTTACTGTGTAAGCAACTATAAACTTTTGAAAAAGATGTTGCATACTTCTCTCCCTACCAGAGATAATTACTTCTCATTATTGATTTGAGCTCTTTAATCTGCACATTGAAGTCCCATTCTTATCCCACAGAGATATTAAATTCTCTTACTGATATTGACATGTTGAATTACTACTGCTCTTTAACATCAGGTGGTGATGAAAGACTTCTACATGATTCAATTGATATACCTTAACTTCCGTTACATGCACTTACACACTTTAATCTCAGCTGGTTTTATATCAATATTTTTAATTATTGTCCTTTAACCAACAACAGGCTTTCTTAATAAAACCATACAAATATACAGCTTAGTTTTCATATATGTTAAATAATAAAATAAGAAAGTTTCTTAACTTGAAGGCAAACATTTCCCTTTGAGTTACAAGGGCCTGATTGAAAGACCTTTGGTGTCAGTGGAGATTCCCATTGACTTAAATGAACTGTTTATCAAGAATCTAGTCTGCAGTTGCATAATCTGTATTTTAACATAAAGGTTAAACATATACCTTATAAACAACTACACATGACTTTTTTGCATTATTAGAAAGTGCTGCATTGGCACTCATTTATTACAGACCTTATATACAATACTTAAAAGCAGAATATTGTATTACAGCAGAGTAACAGTAGTTACTGTTAAGTCACTTACTGATTAAAAGACAACCCTTCTAAGTACTCGAAAATCCACGTGCTGACTCAGATGGTCTTGAAATTTTGTGCGCCTCATGGGGGTGCCGAGTAGGGTTAGTGGTCTAAATTTGGGATCATTTGAACAAAAGCCTCCCGAGATACAGCCCCCCTAACAAATGCTATGTGTACAAAATCACCTATACCCAATTCTAGATGGTGCAACCTGCTCATCTTCCCCCAAGGCCATGCAAAAAAAAAAAAAAAAAAGTCCAGTTCAGTAAGGGAAAATTCCCAAGCATTACAACAAGTCAGAAATCCGACACTGACTCCTCATGTGAAAAGACTGTGCTACTGTTAGGCTAAGGACTGATAGAAATATGAAAAAGTCATTGAGGAAATTAAGTAAATTCCTTTTTCCAAGATCCTTTTTTGAAGGTATTGCTCCAAAAAAAGTGAGATTGGGAGATTTAATTCCTGGAAATAAATGGTGATTTTTTTTCTTAACCCTTTCTGGCTCAGTATCACAAACGGTAATATGTAGCACTTGTATAGCCCTTTGATAGCTTTGGATTCAAAGTAATTTTAAAAGGTGAATAAGAATTAGCCCCATTTTACAGATAGTAAAAGTGAAATACAGCAAGGATGGCTTGTCCAATGTCACAGTAAATGACATAGCTGGGAATAAAACCCATGTCTGACTCATAGTACGGTGCTCTATCAATTGGACCACAGGAGTCAGTGGGAATAGACATAAGTGTGGCAAAAAGTTATCAACAGCTGTAAAAAAATTAGATGAGACAACTACAAGAAAGAAGGAAAGAGACAACTGTTTGTTCTGACATTTCACACTGCTGAAGTGTTTGGTCACCCATTTCTAACTTTGATGTTGCTGTTGCATAAAATAATATATCAAAAAATATTTGAAGGAATCACCACAATGTTACTCAGTATCAACTAATAATAAATAAATCAACAGTAATGCCAAATAAGGGTTGAACATGAGCATATTCTCTTGTACCTTTAACATACATTCATTTAATTTTATTGTGTATTTAAAACAGGCATACTGTGAGTGAAACACAGAATGTAAGCTCCAAAGGACATGGAAAATAAAGGTAAATTGAAGGCAAATTGTGTGCGTGTGTGTATATGAGAGTCTACCCTGTTCCCATTGAAATAGGTTGGAAGTTTTGCCACTGGCTTCAGTAGGCGCAAGATCACACCCTATAATGCTACAACTATCTTAAAATGAATATAGCTCATAAAGTAAACCAGGTCAGTTTATACGTAGGGGAATCCAAAAGTCTGAAGAAAGAATTATTCATTTTTCTGGATGCTGGAAAGAATATGAATAAGTTTAATTGCTTTCTACAATTCCTGGAAGGCACTGAGGAAGACACTGGGCACAGCAAATACTGTTTAAGGCTATTATTCATGCTCACCAAATCAACACCCAGTGTGATCTGATTGATAGTTCACACTCAGGTCAACAGAGAGATTGTAACAACTGACAGGTTTCAGAGTAGCAGCCGTGTTAGTCTGTATCCGCAAAAAGAACAGGAGTACTTGTGACACCTTAGAGACTAACAAATTTATTAGAGCATAAGCTTTCGTGGGCTACAATGCATCCGAAGAAGTGGGTTGTAGCCCACGAAAGCTTATGCTCTAATAAATTTGTTAGTCTCTAAGGTGCCACAAGTACTCCTGTTCTTGTAACAACTGAGAGAGGCGGATGGGAAAATGCCACAGAGAAAGCAATGCTTGTGGTGCAAATCAAATTCAAACTCCTGCTTCCAGAACAGTGAAGTCTCCTTAGAGTAAAGAAAAATGCTAAATACTCTTTTTGGTTTAAAAAAAAAAAGATTATTCACAACAAAAAGGATTAGAAAGTGTTAATGTCGAACATGTCTTTTAATGGAGTTCAGCTAATGTTATCTATATAATTATACCTTATTTACAAAACTCCTCCACCTTTAAAAAAATTGGATATTAAAATTTGGAAATTAACTTTTAAGATATGCAGGTAGTTCCCCACTGCCATATCGTTCTTCATCATTCACTATCACTTGTACTGCCCACACAACTTTAACTTTGTTCTCTAAAATCTGCAAAACTATATTCATAAATCAAAATGAATTTCTAGTTGATTTCCTAGTAAAGTAATTCAGTTCCAATTTTCTAACATTATGGACTACAAAAAAACCCTAGGTGTATTCGTTGCTATACAATATAATATACATAGTGAAAACAGTCTATTTAGATACAATTGTGACACCACAAACATATTCCACAGCTAAAAATTGATTAAGCATTCCAATTCTGTTAATAAAATTATTTTCTATTTCACTACACATCACACTGAATTTATGCAACTATGCAGCTATTACATACCAAAGTATCCTAAGACTACTTTTCTTTCAAAATCTGTATTTACACATTTAACAAACTTTATGTAAAGGCAACAGTATACATCCATACCATATTTTCATTACAGAATAAAACAAGGTAGCACAATTAAGACTGGGTCTGTGCTAAAGTGTATGTGGGGATAGAGCTGAACAATTGTATAGCAGTAGAAAGCCTTTAACTGTTAATTTTTCAGACTTTATAATGTTTGGATTTTTGTAAAGAGAGTGGTGGTGAGGTTTTTCGTGTGGGTTTTTTTGGTTAGGGAAATTTTTAGCTGAACTGCAATGAAACATACTTCACTCTTAACACTTTCAATAGAATGATGTTTGTGAATATGTTTGTTTGAAATGAACACAAACCTTTAAATCAGCTTGAAGAATATAGACTATAGGAGGAGAGCCCTGCTCTAACAGAACTTATGAGGCTCTCCAAAGCAGGGCTGCCCTCCTGCAGACTTTGCAAGTCCACAAGTGGTGTGTGTTTGAGGGAAATTATCTTTGAGAGAGATATGGGGAGCAGAAAGGATGTTGAGAGGCTTTTATATAGATTTAAACCTAAGAGGCTTAAAGTTTTAAATCTAGAATATGTTGAGCATTTTAAGTTTTATGCATAGAGAAGACTCTGCCTTTTCCTGCATCCCTTTCTGTGCCTCCTCCAATTCAATGCACCTCACTTCCATCTCCCCCACTACTATACCCCACTATAAATCCATCATTGTTCTGCCCTTCTCCCTCTCTTCTGCTTGCTGTATAGCCCCTCTATTACAAGGCCAGGGAGTAGGACACCATGTCATCCATCAATATCCTTTCTGTCCCCTACCCTCACCTATCGGGGTAGCCGTGTTAGTCTCTATCCACAAAAACAACAAGGAGTCCGGTGGCATCTTAAAGACTAACAGATTTATTTGGGCATAAGCTTTCGTGGGTAAAAAAAAACACTTCTTCAGATGCATGGAGTGAAAATTACAGATGCAGGCATTATATAATGACACATGAAGAGAAGGGAGTTACTTCACAAGTGGAGAGCCAGTGTTGACAGGACCAATTCGATCAGGGTGGATGTAGTCCACTCCCAATTATAGATGAGGAGGTGTCAATTCCAGGAGAGACAAAGCTGCTTTTGTAATGAGCCAACCGCTCCCAGTCCCTATTCAAGCCCAAATTAATGGTGTTAAATTTGCAAATGAATTTTAGCTCTGCTGTTTCTCTTTGAAGTCTGTTTCTGAAGTTTCTTTGTTCAAGTATAGCTACTTTTAAATCTGTTATAGAATGTTCAGGAAGATTGAAGTGTTCTCCTACTGGCTTTTGTATGTTACCATTCCTGATGTCCGATTTGTGCCCATTTATTCTTTTACGTAGGGCAGAGGTGGGCAAACTACAGACCGCGGGCCACATCCAGCCCCTGAGCTCCTGCCCCGGGAGGCTAGCCCCCAGCCTCTCCCCTGCTGTTCCCCCTACCCCGCCGCCTCAGCTCGCCCCGCCACCGGCGCAATGCTCTGGGCAGCGGGCTGCGAGCTCCTGGGGCAGTGCAGCTGCAGAGCTTGGGCCTGACCCGGTGCTCTGTGCTGCGCGGTGGCGTGGCTGGCTCCAGCCGGGCGGCACGGCTGTAGTGCCACCAGCCACCGGTGCTCCAGGCAGCGCAGTAAGGGGGTAGGGAGTGGGAGGGTTGGATAGAGGGCAGGGGAGTTCGGGGTGGTGGTCAGGGGGCGGGGGTGTAGATAGGGGTCAGGGCAGTCAGAGGGCGGGGAACAGGGGGGGTTGAATGGGGGCAGAGGTCTCTGAGGGGCAGTCAGGAAGGATGGGGGGATTGGATGGGGTGGTGGGGGGCAGTCAGGGGATGGGGGGAAGGTGTGGTTGGATGGGGCAAGGGTCCTGGGGGGCAGTCAGGAATGAGAGGAGGGGTTGGATAGGGTGGCGGGGGCTGTCAGGAGATGGGGGGGTTGGATGGGGCGGAGGTCCCGGGGGGGCAGTCAGGAATGGGGGGGTTGGATGGGGTGGCAGGCTGCAGTCAGGTCCAGGGGTTCCGGGGGGCGGTCAGGGGACAGGGAACAGGGGGGGTTGAATGGGGCAGGAGTCCTGGGGGGGCTGTCAGGGGGCGAGAAGCAGGAGTGGTCAGATAGAAGGCAGGGCCGGGCCATGCTTGGCTGTTTGGGGAGACACAGCCTCTCCTAACCGGCCCTCCATACAAGTTTGGAAACCCGATGCGGCCCTCAGGCCAAAAAGTTTGCCCGCCCCTGACGTAGGGACTGTCCGGTTTGGCCAATGTACATGGCAGAGGGGCATTGCTGGCACATGATGGCATATATAATATTAGTAGAAGTGCAGGTGAATACGCCTCTGATGGTGTGGCTGATGTGGTTGGGTCCTCTGATGGTATCGCTAGAGTAGATATGGGAACAGAGTAGGCAACGAGGTTTGCTACAGGGATTGGTTCCTGGGTTAGTGTTTCTGTGGTGTGGTGTGTAGTTGCTGGTGAGTATTTGCTTCAGGTTGGGGGGCTGTCTGTAAGCGAGGACTGGCCTGCCTCCCAAGGTCTGTGAGAGTGAGGGATCCTTTTCCAGGATAGGTTGTAGATCGTTGATAATGTGCTGGAGAGGTTTTAGTTGGGGGCTGTACGTGATGGCCAGTTGTGTTCTGTTATTTTCCTTGTTGGGCCTGTCTAGTAGGTGATTTCTGGGTACCCATCTTGCTCTGTCAATCTGTTTCCTCGCTTCCCCAGGTGGGTATTGTAGTTTTAAGAATGCTTGATAAAGTTCTTGTAGGTGTTTGTCTCTGTCTGAGGGATTGGAGCAAATTTGGTTGTATCTTAGGGCTTGGCTGTAGACAATGGATTGTGTGATATGTCCTGGATGGAAGCTGGAGGCATGTAGGTAAGTATAGCGGTCAGTAGGTTTCCGGTATAGCGTGGTGTTTATGTGACCATCACTTATTTGCACTGTAATGTCCAGGAAGTGGATCTCTTGTGTGGACTGGTCCAGGCTGACGTTGCTGGTGGGGTGGAAATTGTTGAAATCCAGGTGGGTCCATATGATGAAGATGTCATCAATGTAGCGCAAGTAGAAGAGGGGTGCTAGGGGATGAGAACTGAGGAAGCGTTGTTCTAAGTCAGCCATAAAAATGTTGGCATACTGTGGGGCCATGTGGGTACCCATAGTAGTGCCACTGACTTGAAGGTGTAAGTTGTCCCCAAATCTGAAATGGTTGTGGGTGAGTTCAGAGTCACAAAGCTCAGCCACCAGGTATGCCGTGGCCTCATCAGGGATACTGTTCTTGACAGCTTGTATTCCATCCTCATGTGGAATATTGGTGTAAAGTGCTTCTACATCCATGGTGGCCAGGATGGTATTTTCAGGAAGATCACCAATGCATTGTAGTTTCCTCAGGAAGTTGGTGGTGTCTCGAAGATAGCTAGGAGTGCTGGTAGCGTAATGTCTGAGGAGAGAGTCCAAATAGCCAGATAATCCTGCTGTAAGAGTGACGATGCCTGAGATGATGGGGCGTCCAGGGTTTCCAGGTTTATGGATCTTGGGTAGCAGATAATATCCCTGGTCGGGGCTCTGGGGTGGGGTGTCCGTGTAGATTTGTTCCCGTGCTGTAGCAGGGAGTTTCTTGCGCAGATGGTGTAATTTACTCACACCTTCTTGACAACTGTTGGAAATGGGCCATCCTGATTATCACTACAAAAGTTTTTTTTCTCCTGCAGCTAATAGCCCACCTTAATTGATCACTCTCCTTATAGTTGGTATGGCAACACCCATTTTTTCATGTTCTCTGTGTATATATAT
>NW_020664447.1:288484-302211 GCF_002925995.2 Terrapene triunguis | reverse complement strand
TTAGTGCGCTTTAGAAATCATACTGCATTACTCACCATGTAGACAAGACCTAAAGGCTGCAGGCTTTTTGCCCAGGTATATAACATTGCTGTAGTCCAGCTGAGAAGTGACAAAGATGTGAATAACTGAGGCCAGGTCATCGTCCACCAGGATGGGATGGAGTCTCCTAGCCAACTGGAGATGATAGCAGTATTAGCGAGTAATGTTTTCTATGTGAGAACTTATGCATTGAAGAATCCAAGAGTACTCCTAAACTGCAAACTGAATTGACCAATTGTAGGTGTGGGCCTTCAACCAGAAGAAACTGCACCATGGATATGAATTCTTAAAATGCTTTCCTCTGCTTACCAGCATCACCTCTATCTTGTATGGATTCATCTTCAGCCAGCTGTTCTTCTAAGCTCTAGGTCCTCTTGGAGGTAGTGATATGGTTGTATGTGCTGCAGGATAGGTAGAGCTGTATATAATCTGAATATTGCTGGCACTTAAGTACATATCCTTTCACCAGTTAACCTATGGCTGCATGTAGATGTTGAAAAGGACTGGAGAGAGAATTGATCCTTGTTGGACTTCACAACTGAGGGGTCTAGCAGTGGTGGTGCAGTTTCCTGTTACTGCTCATTGGGTGCTTCCTCCAGGAAGGACTCAAACTATTTTACCACATTCCCCTGGACCTCTGCCACCTGTTTCAGGTGAGACAGCTATATCTCATGGTCAGTATTAAATGCTGCAGAGAGGTTCAAGAGGATGCAAATAAATGTCTGACCGTAACCATTTACAGGAGATCATTCAGCAGTGCCATTAAAGACTGTTTCAGTTCCATGTTTTGCCATGAATCCAGATTGTTCCATATCTAGAATATTGAATTCAATTACATGAGCTTGTAGCCAGTGGCACCAGAACAGGAGGCCAGGACCCACCCACTTTCAAAAATGGGAGCGCTATCCTTCCCACTTTTTACCAACCGTAAGGGTGAGCGACGGGGGAGGGGGTGGAGAGGAGCCAGCGAGGGATGGGCGGGGGAGAGGCAGTGCAGAGCAGGGCCATAATTGGATGCCTGTGGCACCCCCACTTTTAGGGTGCTTCTGCCACTTTTTGTAGCTTGCCTTTGGCTAGTTTATCTGTGAGCTTGCTCAGAAATGGGAAGTTTGACACTGGATGGTAGTTGGTTAGAACAGAGGTATCCAGGTATATTCAGCATTGGTCGGATTATTGAATGTTGGAAGGAAGAAGGGAAGAATTCTTTTCTGAATGATGTTTTAGCTAGCTTAATCAAGAGTGAAACCAGTTGTTCATGACTCTTTCACAAGCCAGGAAGGGCATGGTTTGGATTCACAAGACTTGGGTTGAGACTCCTTTAGGGTGTCCATTACTTCTTTATGAGTGAACATATTGAACTCTGGGAATGCAGGTGAGCTGTTGGTTTGTGGTTATAGATGGAGTGGATCCATGCTATTTGAGAAGGCTACCCAAACGTGCATGGTATTTTCAGTGAAGTAGGATGATAGCTCTTCACGATGCTTGGCACTCAGTTCCATTGCAAGTTGTAGGCATTCAGGATTGATGAAGTGGTTTACCAGCCTCAATAGCTCCTTGGGGCAAGATTTGGCAGTTTGTGTTCTTGCCATGCATAATTAATTAGAAGTGAGAGAAAGGGGGAAAGCCAGGGCTTTAAAAGTTATGTACTTTTCAGTCTATTAGCTAATCCTTCCCACATTTAATTCAGGATGATACTGCCTGTGTTATGACTTTCATCCGTATTTGGCTTCTATTGTACATCGGGGCATTAGGGAGAACTGACATTTTATAATTATTATTTTAACATGTTTATTATGGCAGTGCCTAAGAGCCAACAAAGAGTAGGGCCCCATTGTGCTAGGCACTGTACAAACACAGGACAATAGACAGTCCTTGCCCCAAAGAACTTCCGATCTAAATATACAAGACAGACACAAAGTGGGGGAAGACCTAGAATGTTCCGGCAGATTGAACAACACGATGGCAGCAAACATCATGTTCCTGCTACTTTTTGTTTTAGGTGACCTATTGTTTTGTTTTAGATGACCTATTAGGTCATCTTTTTGTTTTGTTATTTTTTAGTTAGGAGGGGATAAGCTGAAAGTAAAATGGGTGAGGGGCACAGGGCAGGGGAGCAGAGGGTAAGAGGGGCAGGCGTGGAGTGAAGCTGTGGTGAAGAGACTGTGAGAAAGAGGGAGGAGGACCGTTGAAGCAAACAGCCAATTAGCACAG
The DNA here is from genome assembly GCF_002925995.2 of Terrapene triunguis. Classification (NCBI taxonomy): domain Eukaryota; kingdom Metazoa; phylum Chordata; order Testudines; family Emydidae; genus Terrapene; species Terrapene triunguis. Next base: position 299,961 of record NW_020664447.1, on the reverse strand, counting down.
AGCAGAGAAAGTCCAGTCAGAACTGTAGAAAGTTCTCTGAATGTGAAGAGGTCCAAATGTCCCTGCTTTGCCAGCGTCTGCCCCTTCCAGCTGTTGTTTCTGGCTGGCTCCTTTCTGCAGCCATGGATCCTAGAGCCCCCAGAGTGTATTGGGAACTCACTGGCACAGTTCTAGGTCCAGTGGGAGGCATGGCTTTGGCTGAGCCCCATTTTAGCATCCCTCCCCTCAGTGCAGCAGTCCCTTAGTGTATCCATGACAATGTTTCGATGAAGGATAAAGCTTTCTGTACATCAGGGCTACGTGATGGGGAGAGAACCATTTAAGGATTTAAATGGTTAATCTGTGATTTTTTTAATTTTTTTTAGACTGCCAACTTTAAATCTAAATGCTATTTTTCCTCATTAGGAAGGCTTGATAAATATATTGGCTATAATGTAGCCTAATTAACAAGGATAAGTGTATAGGTTGTATTCCTCTGAGAGGAAAAAAAATGAGTTGCATGAGAAAGATAGTTGGGACTCAAGATTATATCAACATCATTGACAGTACTGTTTATGAAGATAATGTTTACAGAGGCCATTGTCTGTCAGAAAGAGGCATTCAGTTAATTAAATGTATCCTATTAATCACATTTAATTTTACATTACAACTTTGCAAGAAGGTTATGTCTAATGATCTTTTGTCTGGAGCCACAGGCTTTTGCATTTGCAAAGATTAAACATTTGCTTGCTGGCCCTATTTGCAAAGGTTTTTAGATCCTTAGAAAGATAGATTTTAAAAAGGTACAATTTGATACATCTTTCATTGCTCATTTTCCAAATTGTTCCAAAGCAATTCTCTTTCTTTGAGCAGAAAATAGGTGCAATAGGGAGTCTCACTGATTGTAATTAATTAATTTTATATCGTACTAAAATAAATGTGTGCTTCCAGATGACCAGTTTCCAAAATACACAGGATAAATTAACTACTCTAGAATAAAGCCAATTTCTGTTCTCAGTTACACTGCTTCCAAGCTAGCCCAGTTGCAATTATTTAGAATTTCCTCTGAATATTTATCCTATATAATGTAGTAAGTACATTTTAAAGTAAGTATAACTTGTTTCCACAAAATCATTCATTCATATATGTTTTCATTCACACACACATATATATATACACAGATACACACACGGTGAGCTGTACTAATTTTCCTGCAATAAGTACTTTCTGGACAGCACTTAATAATAACCTTAAGTCTAATTTAGTGTTTTTTCTACCCACTGGGAAGGGAGAGAGATAAATATGTCTTTTTAAATATTTGGAAAGTGCTCACGTATTACAGTGAAGAACACCAATATGATAACCTAGATAGATAGATACAAATGGCAATTAAGATTCTTCTATGAACAGGGATGATCTGGTGTGAAAGACTTTGGAATACTTCTGGATCTAACCTGTACTCATAGAAATAATACTTAGCACTTTACAACCATAGATCTCAAAGCACTTTAAAAAGGTGGACTAGTATTACTGGCCTCACTTACAGATGGAGAAACTGGCACAGAAATAAAGTGACTTGCCCAAAGTTACACAAGTGGTCAGTGTCAACCAAAAATAAAACCCAGTTCTTGTGCGCCCTGCTGTAGCACAGGTGCCGACTTTCTAATGTGCAGGGGGTTCTCAACCCTCGCTCTGCCCCAGACCCCGCCCCCACTCCACCCCTTTCCCAAGTCCCCACCCTGCCTCTTCCCTCCCCCAAGCACGCCACATCCTCGCTCCTCCCCCACTTCCCCCAGAGCCTCCTGCATGCCACGAAACAGCTGATCGCGGGAGGCACAGGGAGGGAGGGAGGGAGAGGTGCTGATGTGCAGGGCCCGCTGGCAGGCGGGAGGTGCTGGGGGATAAAGGGGGCTGACTGGGGGGCTGCTGGTGGATGCTCAGGACCCACCATTTTTTCCCCGTGGGTGCTCCAGCCCCAGAGCACCCACGGAGTCGGCGCCTATGTGCTCTAGTATTGCCTAAACCAAGATGTCTCACTGAGGTATGTACTATGTTTTGTCTCATTTGTACTATGTAGAGGATGACTAGATCTTCTGAATTACCTATCAGAACCTCCAAAGTAATGCCCTGATCCTTATACATGTGCTTAAGTTGCTGTCATGAGCAGAACTACTTACAATGAAATTACTCACAGTAGTAAAGTTAAGGTTAAAGCACATGCATAAGTGTTTGTGGGATTGAGGCCCAATTTTTTTCCTGCTGAAGTCCTAATGGTAACAGGATTGGGCCCCAAAATTATTTTCATTGTCTTACTAATTGGCAAGTTTATTTACACTATATTGATTCCAAAATATTTTATCATGGTTAATGGTATATTATAGTGAATGCCAAAGCAATTTGTTATGATTAGCCACTTAGTACAATGTGTTGCTAGGTTTATTCATTAAATTATAGACAGAGATGGAATAGACCTATCAGGTCATCTTGGCCATCCTTGTACTACTGTAGGATGATTTATTACTTACCTGCAAACTTAAGAGACAAAATGTAGGATACTGAACTTCAAAATAAATAAATAAATAAATAAAACACGACAAAATGGTGGATGTAAATATATATACAGAAGGCCCTTGTTCCAAGGACAGTAGGAGGAAGGAAAGAGAGTGGGCCTGCCAACCACTCTTTTCTTCCCCACTACAGCCAGGAGACCACTCCAGGACACTAAATCCAAACAGCATCCACATGAGCTTTCACCTTGCAGCTTCCTCCAGGGGCAGCCTATAAAAGGCCCCAGTTTCCTGGAGGGGCAGCAGCAGACTATATCTCTCCATCCCCGTCCTCTGCTTTCCCTACCAACTCTAGGCTCTGGTCTACACTACAGGCTTAGGTCGAATTTAGCCGCGTTAGGTCCATTTTATAATGGATTGAACTCCAATCAAAAAGAAGAAATGCTAATATATATGCCAAAATTGCACAGGGCATGATGAACAGAGGCTACAACAGGGACACACAGCAGTGCTGTGTGAAAGTCAAGGAGCTCAGGCAAGCCTACCAAAAGACAAAGGAGGCAAACGGTCGCTCTGGGTCAGAGCCCCATACATGTCACTTCTATGATCAGCTGCATGGCATTCTGGGGGGGACTCTACCACTACCCCACTACTATCCGTGGACACCTGCAAGGGGGGAGTCTCGCGCAACATGGAGGAGGATTTTGTGGATGAGGAAGAGGAGCAGGAGGAAGAGGAGAATGCGCAGCAGGCAAGCGGTGAATCTGTTCTCCCCGGCAACCAGGACCTTTTCATCACCCTGGAGCCAATACCCTCCCAAAGTGGGATCCCCGACCTTGAAGGTGGAGAAGGCTGCTCTGGTGAGTGCACATTTGTAACTACAGTACAGGGTTTAAAAGCAACAGTGTTTAATGTTTGATTTGCCCTGAAGACTTGGGATGCATTCGTGGCCAGCAGGGCCGGCTTTAAGCCAATTCAACCAATTCCCCTGAATCGGGCCCTGTGCCTAAGAGGGCCCTGCGCCCAAGCCCCGGTACGGCGTACCGGCAAGAGCTGGTGCGCCATACTGGGGTGGCCCGGCTTCCCCAGGGGCCAATTTAAAGGGCCTAGGCCCTTTAAATTGCCACCAGAGCCCCACTGCTGGAGCCCTGGGGTAGGACTGCAGGGCTCTGGGGGCTATTTAAAAAGTCCGGGGCTCCCACTGCCTCTATCGCCCCGGCCCTTTAAATAGCCACCGGAGCCCCGACGCTTCCCCAAGGCTCCAGCGGCTATTTAAAGGGCCGGGGTGGTAGAAGCAGGGGAGCCCTGGGCCCTTTAAATAGCCCCCAGAGCCCTGGGATAGTGGGGGGCTCGGGGGCTATTTAAAGGGCTGGGGCTCCAGCTGCCTCTGCTGCACCCGCTGCCCGCACCAGCCCCGCAACCCCTGCCCTGCCCGCAGCCAGCTCCTGTCTCCAGCCAGCCCTGCACCCCCTGTCCGCAGCCAGCCCCTGCTGCACCCCCGCCCTACCTCCAGCCCCGCACCCCCTGCCCGCACCAGCCCTGCACCCCCTGTCCTGCCCGCACCAGCCCTGCCCCCCCGCCCTGCCTGCAGCCAGCCCCTGCCGCACCCTCTGCCCTGTCTCCAGCCAACCCCTGCCGCACCCCACTGTGGCCCTGCCCGAAGCCAGCCAGCCCTTCACCCCCTGCCCTGGGCGCACCAGCCCTGCACCCCCTGCCCTGCCTGTAGCCAGCCCCACAACCCCTGCCCTGTCTCCAGCCAACCCCTGCCGCACCCCCCTGCCTGAAGCCAACCAGTCCCGCACTCCTCTGTCTCCAGCCCTGCCAACCCCTGCCGCGCCCCCCTGCAGCCCTGCCTGAAGCCAGCCAGCCCGCCCCACACACCCCTGTCTCCAGCCAGCCCCACACCCCTTGCCCTGCCTGCAGCCAGACCATACCTCCAGTCAGCCCCTGCCCTGCCTCCAGCCAGCCCCATGTCCATTGGTGCCCTGCAGTTCCCAGGGCAGTAACCCTGCACAGCTGCTTCAATGAGGGGGGCAGGGAGCAGCTGGGACCCACACATGTGCACACCACTAGGGTGACCAGACAGCAAGTGTGAAAAATCGGGACAGGGGGTGGGGGGGTAATAGGATCCTAGATAAGAAAAAGACCCAAAAATCGGGACTGTCCCTATAAAATTGGGACATCTGGTCACCCTAGCACACCCCCAGGGAGTGGTGGGGACCCACACATGTGAAACGGAACTCATTAATAACCAATCAACAGCATATATGACGCAATGTACATAATATATAATTTATTATTTATATAGTTATGGAAAGTAAATAATACATGGAAGAAATGAAAGGGTTTTTTTACAGGGTTTTTTTTTTTTTTTTGTTAGTCATCCCTGCCGGGGCCCCGCCGAAAATGTTTGAATTGGGCCCCGCGCTTCCTAAAGCCGGCCCTGGTGGCCAGTACAGCTACTGGAAAAGTCTGTTAACATGTCTGGGGCTGGAGCAGGAATCCTCCAGGGACATCTCCATGAAGCTCTCCTAGAGGTACTCTGAAAGCCTTTGCAGAAGGTTTCTGGGGAGGGCTTCCTTATTTCGTCCTCCACGGTAGGGCACTTTACCATGCCAAGCCAGTAGCATGTAGTCTGGAATCACTGCAGCACAAAGCATGGCAGCGAATGGTCCTGGGTTTTGGTCGTATTCAAGCCACATTCTATCTATATTTTTTTGTGTTAGCCTCAGGAGAGTGATATCGTTCATGGTCACCTGGTTGAAATAGGGGGATTTTTGTAAGTGAACAGAAAAAGGACCCTGTTCGTGCTGGGCTGTTTACACTTGGATAAAAGGGATCATCCCTTTGAATAGCCATGCAGCGGGGGGAAGGGTGAAGGGATCATCCCAAATAGCCACGCGGAGGGGTGGGGGGAGATGTGTGCTGCATATCCACCCGAAAACCACAGCCCCTCCTTTTAAATGTCAAACCCAACCAACATTGCTTGCTATGGGAAAGGAGTGCGCTGCTATTTGAAAACATTCCCACATGTTATCAAGGCATTAGAAGCCAAACCCAGGTACCCTTTGGCTTACCATGGCTGCCTGGAAACCGAATTCTGTTGCCCAGCCATGTGTGATGTGTCACCATACCAGCAGGCGCTCAGTATAAAAGGCAAAATGCAACCTTGTACCTAAAGCACGTGTACTGTCTGCTGTGAATTGCTTGATTCACTGTGAAAGAGTCTCCCTTTTGTTCTCAGAAATGTATCATCTTAAATTTTACTCTCCCTTTTTATCCCCCCGCAGGTGCAAATGTTTCTATGCTCCCCCTATCGTCTCCGTCCCTGAGATTATCACAGATTAGAAGGCGAAAAAAACCACACTCGTGATGACATGTTTTCCGAGCTCATGCAGTACTCCCGCACTGATAGGGCACAGCTGAATGCATGGAGGCATTCAGTGGCAGAGCCAGGAAAGCATTAAGTGAGCGTGATGAGAAGAGGCAGGATGCAATGCTGAGGCTAATGGGGGAGCAAACGGACATGCTCAGGCGTCTGGTGGAGCTGCAGGAAAGCCAACAAGAGCACAGACCGCCACTGTGTCCACTGTACAACTGCCTGCCCTCCTCCCCAAGTTCCATATCCTCCTCACCCAGACACCCAAGAACATGGGGGGGTGGGGAGGAGAGGAAAGAGGCTCCGGGCACCCAGCCACTGCACTCCAGAGGATGGCCCAAGCAACAGAAGGCTGTCATTCAAACAGTTTTGATTTGTAGTGTGGCTATAATAAGCAATGTGGCCTTGTCCTTCCCTCCTCTCCCACCTCACCCTACCCTATCCGGGATACCTTATCAGTTATCTCCCCCTCTTTTTTTTTTTAATTAATAAAGAAAGAATGCATGGTTTCAAAACAATAGTGACGTTATTTCCTTTGCCAGCTGTGATCAAAGGGGGGAGGGTGGTTGGCTTACAGGGAGTTAAAATCAACAAAGGGGGTGGGTTTGCATCAAGGAGAAACACACACAACTGTCACACCGTAGCCTGGCCAGTCATTAAACTGGTTTTCAAAGCCTCTCTGATGCGCAATGTGGCAACCTGTGCTCTTCTAATCTACCTGACGTCTGGCAGTTCAAAACTGGCAGCCAGGCGATTTGCCTCAACCTCCCACCCCGCCATAAACGTCTCCCCCTTACTCTCACAGATATTATGGAGCACACAGCAAGCAGTAATAACAATGGGAATATTGGTTGCGCTGAGGTCTAACCTAGTCAGCAAACAGCGCCAGCGAGGTTTTAAATGTCCAAAGGCACATCCTACCACCATTCTGCACTTGCTCAGTCTATAGTTGAACTGCTCCTTACTACTGTCCAGGCTGCCTGTACCACTTCATGAGCCATGGGAGCAAGGGGTAGGCTGGGTCTCCAAGGATAACTATTGGCATTTCAACATCCCCAATAGTAATTTTCTGGTCTGGGAAGTAAGTCCCTTCTTGCAGCTGCTCAAACAGCCCGGAGTTCCTAAAGATGCAAGTGTCATGCATCTTTCCCGGCCATCCCACGTTGATGTTGGTGAAACGTCCCTTGTGATCCACCAGTGCTTGCAGCACCATTGAGAAGTACCCCTTGCGGTTTACGTACTGGTTGGCAAGGTGGTCCGGTGCCAAGATAGGGATATGCGTTCCGTCTATCGCCCCACCACAGTTAGGGAACCCCATTGCAGCAAAGCCATCCACTATGACCTGCACATTTCCCAGAGTCACTACCCTTGATAGCAGAACGTCAGTGATTGCATTGGCTACTTGAATCACAGCAGTCCTCACAGTAGATTTGCCCACTCCAAATTGATTCCTGACTGACCAGAAGCAGTCAGGCGTTGCAAGTTTCCACAGGGCTATTGCCACTCGCTTCTCAACAGTCAGGGCAGCTCTCATCTTGGTATTCCTGCGCTTCAAGGCGGGGGAAAGCAACTCACAGAGTTCTAGGAAAGTGGCCTTACACATGCGAAAGTTTCGCAGCCACTGTGAATCATCCCATACCTGCAACACTATGCGGTCCCACCAGTCTGTGCTTGTTTGCCAGGCCCAGAATTGGTGTTCCACTGTATCAACCAGCCCCATTGCTGCCATGATGTCCCAATTGCCACAGCCCATGCTTTCAGGAACGTCTGTGTCCATGTCCTCATCACAGTCGTCCTCGTGCTGCTGTCTCTTTGCCAGGTCCTGCACATTCTGCAGTATAATGCGCAAGGTGTTTACAATGCTCGCAACAGCAGCGGTGAACTGAGCGGGCTCCATGCTTGCTGTGCTATGCCGTCTGCACGGGTAACCCAGGCAAAAAGGCGCAAAATGATTGCTTGCAGTTGCTTTCATGGAGGGAGGGAGGGAGGGAAGGAGGGGGGAGAGAGTAATGACATGTACCCAAAACCACCCGCGACAATGTTTTTGCCCCATCAGGCATTGGGAGCTTAACCCATAATTCCAATGGGCAGCAGAGACTGTGGGGACTGTGGGATCGCTTCCCACAGCGCACGGCTCTGTGAGTCGATGCTAGCCACGGTAGTGAGGACGCACTCCGCCGACTTAATGCGCTTAGTGGGGACATACACAATCGACTGTAAAATCGATTTCTAAAAATCAACTTCTATAAAATCGACCTAATTTTGTAGTGTAGACATACCCTAGGACCAATTGCGGTAGCTGCTCTGGGCACTGGGCTCAAGCAGCACTCAGCCGGGTGGAGAAGGAAGTAACAATCAGAATGGCATAATTTTACACCCACTATTCATGGGTGTAAAAATTGACACAGGATGCAGGGAAATGGAGAGAAAAACTCTTTCTGTTTCAGGCTCTGTCACCTGGCATCTATTGTGCTTGAGAGGGTCCTGTGGTAGCCATGCAAGCCATGATTCTGTGTGCAGTATTTCTTATAAGCGTCCTTTCCAATTTAACATGCAAGCTGATTGGAAGTTCTAAACGACCACTGAAATATATTTTGGCACAATATTAAGTGGCAATAGTGTAATCTTATCTAATGAGGTTTGTGGTACAATTATGACCCTGAGGGCACAGAGAGGGTACTTAATCAAAGAGGAAGGAGCTTTCATGATAGAGTAGGACAAGGAATGCAACTCCATCTGAAACTATGGGATAGCAGAGGAATTTTAAGCGAACAGTGAATGTTACTTTTAAATGTATTAATAATTTAATCAAAATTATAAAAATGTATTTTACCTAACAATTTGGAAAGCCTCCTGTTTTGTCATATGCTCAAATGGGAACTACATTCCCTGTACCCTACTCTTATCTGATTTGAATTCCTGATGACAAGTACTGAATGATGATAGCTCTCTCTGGGAAACATTCACAGCTATGAACAGAGCAAAACAGAGTCTCAACTGTTTTTATGCTCTCCTCTCTCCCTCCCCCCCCCAATGCACATTGAAATTTTCACAAGCTACTTAAGGAACCAGCAAAAATCGGATGCCTAAAGAGGGTCCTCAAAGCTTGAGCAAAAATTTACTAGAAACCTTAAGCTTAAGGGAGTTTACCTCTTAAATGTTTACTAAGGCCTTGTCGACACAAAAACATTGTATCACTTTAAGAAAATTGGTTTAGAAACTGATTTGTATAAATCAGTGCAACTCCCTCAATGGGTTTAAGAACATTTATACCAAGAAACAGAGGGGTAGCCGTGTTAGTCTGAATCTGTAGAAAGCAACAGAGGGTCCTGTGGCACCTTTAAGACTAACAGAAGTATTGGGAGCATAAGCTTTCATGGGTAAGAACCTCACTTCTTCAGATGCAAGTAATGGAAATCTCCAGAGGCAGGTATAACCTCGTTATCTCCACATTGATTTATACCTGCCTCTGGAGATTTCCATTACTTGCATCTGAAGAAGTGAGGTTCTTACCCACGAAAGCTTATGCTCCCAATACTTCTGTTAGTCTTAAAGGTGCCACAGGACCCTCTGTTGCTTTATACCAAGAAAGTTTCACCAATTTAGCTAAATCATTTTCTAAACCAATATAGTTTAATTGGTTCAATTTTTGTTTATAGACAAGGTGCAAGTATACACAAGTGCTAGATGTTCCCCTCCAATAAAAAGAAGAAATGGTGCACAGAATGGAGTGGACCCTCAGAAAGAAAAGCAGATACACATTACCTTCTCACCCCTAGCTTACACATCACTTTTATGATTTACTTTTATGATTTAGTTACTGTGTGAAACAAAGAGGTATTGTCTGACCATGGTATGGAGGAGCCACTGTATGTGTCAGGTCTCCTTCTCCAAGGACATAAAGGATCAAAAAGATACTGCCTTTCTTATCAATCCACACAACTAAAACTCCCATCCAAACTCTCATTATCTCCGATCTCAATTACTGCATCATCCTCCTCTCTGGCCTTAACAATTGCAATCTAGCTGTGCTCACAACTATTCAGAATGCTGCTGCAAAGATTAGTTTTCTAGCCCACCACTTTGACCATGTCACTCCTCTCTTTGCATCCCTTCCCCCTCCCCCCCCAGCTCTCATTTCTCTATCACATCAAACATAATCTGCTTATATTCACTTTCAAGCTCCTTCATGGTCAATTCCAACACTATCTATCTCATTTACTATCAAGCTGTTGATGCTCATCTCCAAATGGCACATGATGCCAGCCTCCATTGACCACTTATTTAAACAAGCATTTTCATGATTTCTTCTATGCTGTGCTTCATACTTGGGAGACACTCCCCATAAAATCCACAACGCTACCTCATTATCCACCTTAAAATCCCTCCTCAAAGTTCTCCTTTGCCATGACGTATTTAAAAAATAAATAAATAAATAAAGGTCTCCGCTGGTGTGCAGAGACCACTGCCTATCATGCTGACCAATACTGTCTCATTGTTTCTCTGTACTCCCCTCTCTGTCTTTATCCATCCGTTGTCTCTTGTCTTATACTTCGTTTGTAAGCTCCTTGGGCAGGGACCATCTTTTTGTTCTGTGTTTGTACAGTACAATGGGATCCTGATCTATGACTAGGCTCTTACTAGGTGCTAGCTAATACAAATAAATAATAAGGCTTAACATTCTGCAAGGTGGGCAAATACATGTTGCTATCAGCAGGCTAGTCCATGACAACACAGAAAAAGTTTCTGGCAGCAGGAGACTGAGTGAGTTCTTATTTGTGTTACAGTAGTGGCTAGAGACCCCAACCAGATCAGGGTCCCATGGTGCTAGGTACAAATACATAGTAAGAGAGAGTCCCTGTTCAGAAGAACTTACCATTTAAATAGACAAGATAAAGGGTAGGAGAAGAAAAAGAGACACACAGGTGAAGTGAGTTACCCAAGGTCACACAGCATATCAGTGACGGAGGTAGAAATAAGCTCACGTCTCCTGTGTCCCAGGCTAGTGCCATATCCAGTAGACCATACTACTTTAAAGCCACTCTTGCTTCACTACCCCTTCCTGAAGTTTATCCCCAAACCCAAAGTCAGTAGGAATATTTCCATTGACCTCAATGGGTTACGGATCAAGCTCCAAATACAGGAAGAGAGTATCTAAGAATTGGGCCCAAAGTCTCTCCTCTGCCCAAGGAGCTATATGAAGTGTTTTCCAGAAGGCAGAGCATTAATCCAGTGTCAGGCCTGGCCTACACCTAAACCTTAGGTCAACCTTGCTGTATCACTCAGGGGTGTGAAGTGACCTAAACCCTGCTACAGACACCACTAGATCAATGGAAGAATTCTTTCGTCAACTTAGCTACCACCTCTTGAGGGGGTGGATTTACTACAGTGATGGAAAAACCCCTTCTGTTGCTGTAGCAAATGTCTACACTATAGTGCTACCGCGGTGAAGCTGCAGCACTTGTAGTGTAGACATAGCCACAGTATGAAGTGGAGTCTGGCAGATAGCCAAATATTGTATAGCCCTGTGCTGGAAAACTATAATAGTATGTTTATAAACTTAAGGGGGGAAAATTGAGTAATTAAAAAAAAAAAAAAAAAAAAAAAAAAAA
>NW_020664447.1:272070-288384 GCF_002925995.2 Terrapene triunguis | reverse complement strand
ACACAAAACCCACAATCAAACACACATCACCACATACAATTAAAACTGTTTACATACCCTAAAAACTTGTGACCAGAGACTTGAGACATTCTACAAATCAGGGAGAAGTATTTATAGTGTTTATCATCTCTGGTTCTTTTTTGCTGTCCATGAACAGCTGTCATGGAATAAGCAAAATTTCTGCTGCCTAATTTGAAAGGGAAAACAGCCTGCCCTGTAGCATTCTGCACCCAAGTGAACCATTTCTGTAAAGCAGTCTTTCAAATTTCAAGTAATAAAAAGTTTGATTGCAACTTTCTATAGCTGTAGTCTGGCTACCTACCATTTGCCATTATCTCTGGAGTGGAATAACACTATTTTTGTGTGGGCAGGAAAGAAATTTAGATTAAAGAGTGGTCACAGTGTTGATTATTTATCATGTTTGTGCATTAATAAAGTTGCTTTTCCAAACATTTTGATTTGCATCTGGTGACATTTTTAATCTAATAAAACAGTTTAATTGACATAAATATTTTCTATATCTCTGCCAAATCACCACCAAACAAAATTAACATGCAAGGCAAACAACAAAGAACCAGTTAAAATCCCTTTGGCATTCCCCTCGGAATCAAAAGCCACTTAGAATAAACATTTGCCAGCTCAACAATTTGAAATGTCTTATACATATCTTTCTAATAGCCTCTGTAATAATGAACAGAACAAAGAAAAGACGCCAGCACATCACAAATATGAGGCTGTTGAAAGGATTAAGCATAATCCTGTCTCACCAATGAATAAAGAAAATAAGAAATGGAACTGTGGCATGTTGAATAGCACTGAGTCATAGATACGTTTATGACAAGCTTTTTGGTTTTTTGCCCCCAAAGAATTTTGTAAAGAAGGTCATGCATGAATTATGAGGAAAAATGGCATTATTACTAAGGATAACAAGGCAAAAAAAATCTTGGATTAATTTGTAAAGGACTTTGGTTCAGCTGGAACACTCTGCCAAGTAAAGAAGAACAGTAGCTTTTTTATTAAGCTTATAAAATCAACTAACAAGTGGAGAAATCCCACAGCTAAAATAATACATTGACTAGCAGACACAATAGAAATATGAAGGAAATTTTAGCACCATTTTTAGGGACTTTTTACCTAAACATCAATGCCATGTTTGCTGGGGGTGGGGGGGAGGTGTTTTAATTTTTTATTCTATTAGACTTTGATCTAATATTTTAATTCCAAATACAGTATGAAATAAGGAGGCTCAAACATATTTATCAACTCAGACTACCAAGGATGCTCATTCTTATCACCTTGTCCTTATTTCAACCCCACTCCCATGCACTGATCTCTCTCAACTGATTTCCCACAAACACCCTCACCCTTTCGCAGTTCCTGGAATATCATGGCAGAAGATTCCCCCACACTCATGAACTGTACTGGCCAAACTGTTCTAAAGGATCCATCATTTTAGACAAGTCTGCCACGTTAGGGATCATATTATTTTATAGCATTGTTTGGTCTTACCTATGTAGATGGCATCAAACCAGGTTCTAACTCCATTATCAAAATCTGTTGTAAAGACCAGGATTCAGGTTTACTCCACATGGCATAGACTCTGGCAGCAGTCCCCAGAAGCAGAAAGTCTACCAGGGGAAGTTGTCGTGGTAAGTGGTCAGAGCCACTGCTTTGCCACATAGAAAGACTTAGTGACCAAGCTGTCACAGATCCATGGTTCTGGTCTATGTCTCAGCCTATAACCAGTCCCTTGAGAGTGACCCCTTTAGTGTGCGTAGCCCCAAGCACCCACACAATTCCATAACAGCCCACTCATAGCCTCCAAGACTCCAAAACTGGGTCTTCAGGCATTAGTGATTCCTGTCTCGCTCTCCGCGGATCTTTGCAGCTAGTCCAGCCAAGCCAGAGTCCTGCGGGAGGCTTGTACTGTACCCCTTCAGGACAATGCTCTTGATGAGTATTTGCAGAGACACCTGGCAGACTTTTCAAAATGATGCAACAATTTATTAGTCACCTGGCATATAGACTCTGAAAGTCCTTATGTTAACAAAGGCAGGCAAAGATTAAGATAGTGTTTAGCCTAACCAATGCCAATCCAGGGCTCCCTTGAGCCATGCTGCTGTTGAAGCCCTCTTCGCCTTCTCTCACTGTCTCTGTCCCTTTCCCCAAAGGCCAGCGCTTAACCCAGCCACATGACACCATTGTCCTTTGTTCTCCAGCTGGGGATTTTGCCCTGCTTTCCTGCCAAGAGGTGGGGAAAAAATCTCCTTCCTCTTGGCTGCTGGTTGCTAATTGTGAACGTTCTGGCCATTGGGGTTCCCATTGTCTTTCCAGTTCCTCCATTCATATGGGTTGGCTTCAGCCAGTCCTTTAAGAACCATTCATGCCACCACAGACAGTTATGTGACACACCACCTCATGTCCCCTGCTTTGCCCCAAGAGCAGCTTTTCAACCTTGTATACTCCATGCATAGCAGTGTGAAGTACAGTGAAAACTGAGGCACAGATAGGAATCATAAAAATAGTACCAAAATTGCCACTTAGTCACACAAGCACAGACCAAAAATACCTTGTGCTGGCTAGGGGAGAGCATGGCCAGGGCAGGACACAACTTCAAGCTGCCCACTTCCCAATAGAAACACCAAAGGAGGGCAGTCAGTGACATCACCCTAAGAGTGAATCCCAGCTAGGGTATCGGGGGCCATTTACCCATCCCTGCTCCATCGTGGGTGAATATAGTCCCAGAGCTGCAACAGTTTGCTAATGTGGTCATAAACCATTTGGTTCTTTTTACATAATCAAGACTAAACTGAGTTATGTGGTCAGGACAGCCAAGACAATTCCTCAACAGTAGAGATGACAGTGCAGTGGGACCCTAACCTCCTAGGAGTCTATTGCACTGTTCTCTCCAACAAAACCTCTCTGACCAGGAGCATGGGGAGAACTTGGGGATGCTTTCAGGATTTCACTCAAAAGGGGGGGGGGAGATTGTTATTGAAACACTGTCAAAAAAAATCTTCAATACATAAAGTCTGTGGGAGTGAGCACAAAAGAGAAAAGCAGGGGCCGTCACCTAATATTGTCAGAGGAGGTAGGGGATGCAGGTGGATTTTGACAGCTTTGGAGTTGGGGATATTTATCACTGACATTAGGTAGGTGGATTTTTCAACTACGGCACAAACTGATGGGTTAGGTGAATTTGTTCCTAGCAGGTTTTGAGAGAGGATAGAAGTTGGGTAGGAAAATTGACAGGTAATGTCCCTATCTTCCACTTCCTATCGTGCTCTGCTGCTTAACTTTAAACGTGAGCTTGCTACCCAGAGGTGACTACAGTTTGAACTTACCCTTTGAACTGTTGCATGCTGTACAGCAGGAGTAGTCAATTATTTTTTTGTCAAGGTCTAGATATAATCAATGTCCAGAATCCAGAGAAAATAATAAAAAATAACAATACCAATAAGTAGTATATAAAAAGATTTTGCAATCCATTCAAAAGCATCTGGCAGTCCAGAATTGGCCTGTGGTCTGCCTATTAACTACCCCTGCTGTAGAGCAATGGAGTATGGAGGTGTGAGCATTCAACCTTGCAGCACATTATTTCATGTGAGATTTAGATATTGGTGGGTGTGACGTTCCCCTCTGATGTTATCAGGACCGTTGATCTGCTAGGTCACTCCAATCCTTGACTTTGGGAGCCAGCCTTACCCTGCACTGCTGTGAGAACCCCCAATCCTGGGCTGTTCACGCACAGCCTCTGGCATATAAACTGCTCCTTAGATTGTACAACCGAATGACACTAGCCAACACCTCCGGTCCCAGACACAACCCGAGGAACCTCTGTCTTGCAGTGTCCAGTTATGCCCGCTGGACACTGCAAGCTTATATGAGTTCATCAATTTAACAAAGAAATTGATATGTACCAGGCCTGTTATCCCAAGGGGAGTCTATGCCACGCTTCAAACCAAACACACTGCTTCAGGTAGAACAAACAAACAGATATTAACTATAAAGATAGATTTTTAAGTGATTATAGGTCAAAACATAAGTCAGATTTGGTCAAATGAAATAAAAGCAAAACGCATTCTGAGCTGATCTTAACACTTTCAATGCCCTTATAAACTTAGATGCTTATCACCACAGGCTGGCTGGTTGCTCTTCAGCCAGGCTCTCCCCTTTGATCAGCGCTTCAGTCGCTTGGTGTGGTGTCTGTAGATGTAGGTGGAAGAGAGAGAGCATGGCAAATCTCTCTCCCTTTTATCATGTCCTTTCTTCCCTCTTGGCTTTGCCATCCCCACTTCAGAGTCAGGTAAGCATTACCTCATCACACTTCCAAACTAACTAAAGGAAGGGGAGAGACTCTCGAGAGAGAGGCCTTGGCTACACTTGCGAGTTACAGCACAATAAAGCAGCCCTGGGCGCCCTAGCTCACTCCCCGGCA
The DNA here is from genome assembly GCF_002925995.2 of Terrapene triunguis. Taxonomy (NCBI): domain Eukaryota; kingdom Metazoa; phylum Chordata; order Testudines; family Emydidae; genus Terrapene; species Terrapene triunguis. Next base: position 283,946 of record NW_020664447.1, on the reverse strand, counting down.
AGGCACGTAGAACGCTCTGACTCTGCAGCTACAGTGCTGCTGGTACTCCACCTCGGCGAGTGCATTAACATTTGCTGTGCCCCCGCTGGAGCACCGCAGCGCCAGTGTGAACGAGGTGTTGTGTTACTGTGCTGTGATCAGCCTCCGGAAACGTCCCATAATCCCCTTAAGTCAAGTGACCACTCTTGTCATTGTGAAATCAGCTGCAGGAATGTGGAAATGCCCTTTCAAAGCTCCGTTTCAGAGAAGCCGGCTGCTTATCATCTCCGAGAAAAAGCAAACATTTACTGTTTGCTTTGAGTGAGAGAGAGAGAGGTGGGAGGGAAACGGGGGGTCTGAACTTACAAGACAGTATGCTGACACACTCAGCACCCCAAAAATCCACTCTCTGTCCTCCCACATACACACAACACACTCCCTGTCACACTCCACCCCACCCCCCCCATTTGAAAAGCACGTTGCAATCACTTGCATGCTGGGATAGCTGCCCATAATGCACTGCTCCCAATGCCGCTGCAAGTGCCGCAAATGTGGCCACGCCAGTGCACTTGAAGCTGTCAGTGTGGACAGACTGCAGCGCTTTCCCTACTGCGCTCTACGAAGGCGGGTTTAACTCACAGCGCTCTACATCTGCAAGTGTAGCCATGCTCTAACAGATTCTTTTGTTGCTGCCTAGGCCAGCGTCCTTTGTTCCTGTGAGGCTGGGCTTGGTTTGTCCCATACCTGCCCTGATGAGGTGTGAACTGCCGCTCTGTTCTTGGAGAGTTTCTGCATGGGCTTGCTTTAAGCCATGAGAATACATTTTTCAGCCTCATAACTATATACATGAAAATATAACCTATAACATAACTATAACATTACTGTAACAATTACTATAACATCACTATAACAACCATGCTCAGTGCATCATGAGCCTTCCTAAGACACCCAACATGACAAACTTTGCATTGGATACCTCACAATCGTTTTACAAGGATGAACATGGGGGTGCTGGGTGTTCCCCCGAGGTACTGAGCATCACAGTGGCTAAACTGCACAACAGTTAACTGGGGAGGAGCCTTCGTAGCTAGGCTTCTAGTTCAACTCAATACCACAAGGATGGCAGAGCACTGGGAAGTCATCTGATTACTTGTAATCAAACCACCTTGAATTGTGAACCAGTCAACTAACATATTCTATGTAGGTTCTTATACCATGCTCTTCATCATAGTACCTGACTGTCTTCCAATAGTGCATTAAGCAACCTGCCTCACATCTAGCTTGTTTGTGTTCTCTCATCCTTGCCCAGGGGGAGAAGTGTGTGTAGTGAAGTGTTTGGTTTTATATCATACACATACACAGACAGGTTGCTGTTTGTTAGAGAAGGCAAGGTCAAAGGAATACACCTTGCACTTCGAGAGGGAAGTGGCGATGGTTGTACTGGGTCAGTACTTTGAAAAGAGACCTCCAAGGAACAAATAGGTGCTGCAGGAAGTAGATTTTGTAGGTGGTACTTTCCTCTCTAAGTCAGTTTTTGATCAGTGACCCGGCCTGGTGACTGTACTGCTAGAGGTGTTGTCTTTCAGATAAGATGTAGAGACAAAGTCCTGTTCACTTGTGCTGATTAGAGATTTCTCGGTACCTGGCGAAATTCCAACTCAAATAGTTACATTCTGCTCACGTACATTCCTCCCACATTGTCCCCTCTGTGTAGTATTCTACCCTTCCTGACCATAAGCATCACCGTCTGTAATTAAACAGCTGCTACATTTCACTGCAGAAGCAGGTGAACTGACCCTTACTTCCATCTCCTAGTGGCATAGAGAGGCTTTATTATCATTTGTAACATGCTGTAAGTACCTCAGCTGAAAGATGCTATATAAGTGCAAAGAATTACTTTATTGAAACTGGGACAAAGGACTGGTTTCAGCTATAACAGGCTGGAAATGTAAAACTGGGACATCCATAGAAAACTAGGGCATGATGTGTGTGAGGTGCAGATAGTTGTTGGACATGAGGAGGAGGATGCCCAGGGAGTTCAACCTTGTTTGTTTGTTTCCTGTGCATAATACAAAATGCTGTAAATAAATTAATTTATTTCCATTTCCAGATACCTCATTTTAAATCTTGCTTAGGTCTCAAGGGGAAGAACTTGGGTGATTTCAGTGTAATCCCTTCAGAAATGTATCCTGTTCACATGAGCACTGTTCAGCACAATTAGTAAGTCTCTATAGGAGAAGCCAAGCACTGAAACATATGAGTTATTACAAGCTTAGGTTAAGGAGGACAGGGTTGCACTGACAGCCTTTACAATGATATCCTATACCTTATGAGATCCAGCAGCATGATATTTGAAAGGGACATTAATGAGCCTTGGAATACTACTGCATCTTACTGTACTTATACAGCAGAAGAGGGCAGGGCGAGCTGTGGCCTCTCCCCTGAAGACTGCCAGGGAAAGGAGTAAGGGTGCAGAGTTGTCTGATTTAGAAGACATTGCTGTCATTTTTACTGTAGATTAAAGAGATCGTATAATTTCAGAATTAAATCATAGGAAGAGGAAGGGGTGTTTGTACAAAACTATAGGGATATTAAATTGCAAGTAGGGTAATCCTACATGTGAATATCCCAGAAGGCATCTCCAAGATCTCACTGCCTATTTAATGGAACTACTGTGAATTTATTTTGGGTATCAGTCACCTTCTGAGGTAGATACTTACCTTCCATGTTAATCAGTTCCAAGGTTGCCTACTGTTCCTACTTATCCAGGCCAATTTATTGAAATTAAGTCAGTTTTCCTGCTGGTGTACATGATATGAATTCACTGTATTTCCTGACATTCCTGACACTAGCGCCTGGAAAAGTTATAAACAACAACGTGATAAATGAATAGTCCTTTTTAAAGCTCTTCTATACAGAGCTCAAATTATTTAAGTCTGTTACCTTGCAGGTACAATACACAGTGTTCTTTTTATACAATCTGCCACTTGAGACACTAAACTAAATAGATATTCTAGGCCAAATTCTACTTCATTTCAATGGATTTACCCTGAATTTACATTGGTAAAAGACAGAAGAATTCACCCTCACCAATAATGCAGCCGGACCGTCTGAGGTGACCTCTTAAAGTAACTGTCATGTGTCTGTTACAGATCATGGATCAAGCATCTGTGTGTCTAACATTTCTAAGTTTTGTCGTAGATGGGCAAGTGTAATTCACATTACTAGTGCTCTATGCTCCTGTTCCTACAATCCTGGCAAACCGTTCTCAGTGACAAAGAGGTGATGAAGACAAAGGCAACAATGAAAAAGACATTATTAAAATCAGTAAAACATTCAACAATAATGAGACTTCAAAAAAAATCACTCTCTTAAGAAACTAGTTGCCTGAGGTTGGGTTTAATCTCTGCCCAAAGTGGCAGAAAAAAGGACATCTGGGTGAGACATGCAACCTTTTTACTTCCTCACTCAGATCCTGACTAATCATTTCCTGTCCCCATTCACTGCTTCCAAAGGGAGGGCTTAGGAGGGATTTCATTCCTATGTCAGCAGCATGGCTGACACAAGGACTGAAGTGAGGGCAGCTTCTCCCCAATGCTGTGGTTACTGGAGGTGGCTTAGCCTACCGGCTGCCCTAACTTGCACCCTGGCTGCCATGATCCTTATTGGCCTTGTAAAGCCACAGAATAGCTGGGGCATAGAGACCCCACAGCCATACCACCTCCTGCCCCAACATACCCCCCCCCCCTTCACCTCAGCATGTCTCCTGTGCCAGGGGCTCCTGTAGTAGAAATGGTGAGTCAGCAAAGCTGGCTTTGCACCTGTGGAGAGGCCCTCCATACCAGTGATATTCACCAGGGGAGCCTGCTTTACTGCCTCAGTGTGCTGGTTATGCGGATATAAAGGGGACATAGGGCAACAATGAATTGGAACCCTACTGCCTGCCCACTATGTTAAAGCCATTGTTTAGGTGGGTAAACTATATTATAGTATTGCCAATCCCAAATGTTCAAAAATCATGAACCAGGCTCTAAAAATCATGACATCGGCTTAAAATCATGAAGTTTAAAAAAAAATAAGTGGGGTTCTTATTTGCCTTCTAATTTTGAGCCTTAAATTCACATTTTCAAGGTTTTGTCCACCATAAGGAGCTTTGTTTTTCTCCCAAATGAAAGCTGAAATTCTCACCTATCACATGATTGCAGAAGCTAGGGTTTTAAGAAAACACCAAATATTGTGAGACTCACAATGAAAGCATGAAAGTTAGCAACTTTCCTTTCCATTTTAAACTCAGGATTATGTACTAGAAAACTAAGTAATGAAAACCTAATTTAGTCAGAATTCTTCCACTTCTAAGAACTATTGTAACAGCACAAGAGAGAGCCTCATAAAGTCCTTTGAGTTTACATTTTACTTTAAGACAAGGGTGGAAGGACAGGCAGAGAACTTCAGTTCTTGCTTCATCTGTCATTTTTCTGAACATCTTTGTGTAACAGTGGGGCCAGTATTTGGCACCAGTGAAAACTCAAGTCCTAGGAGTTGGAAGTAGCTGCAGGAGGGAGCAAGTTAAAAGAACTGCCAAATATCTCAAAGACTAAAACTCTGAAAAGTTACTTTTTTCTCTCTCTACTCTTCCACCAAAGTTTGCAATAAAATAAAAACAATTGAGAGGTCTTGTGGTCAAAGCACTGAACTGGACATCTTGAATCAGTTACCAGCTCTCCCACAAACTTTCAGTGTGACTTTGGACAAGTCAATCTCTTTGCTTCAGTTCCACATCTGTAAAAACCACAGGGAAAATAAACTTAGTCTGTCTTGTCTGTTTAGATTGTAAGCTTTTGGGGGCAGGGACACTCAATTTGTTTGTGTGCAGCACGTAGTAGTGTAGCCCTGATCTTAGTTTGGGCCTCTAGGTATTACCATAATAATAATACATTATAGATAAGGCTGAATCAAAGCCACAGATCAAAACACCCTCAAAGCTTAGGAAGAGTTCTGATCTGGGTAAGAATTTTACAGCTCAGGCCCACCTCTACTGTAAATGGACTTGCAGTGAGTTCCATTTCCAGGATGACTATCCTCCAGCAGAGCGAACAGCTTTGCTGCATTGCTATTTCTGGTGACCACTAGTTTTTTGACTAGGGCTACTTAGAAGAAATCTAAAAATACTATAGAGGTAAATCATAAAATTCAAAATTCTGCATTCCCTCCCTTTGAATCCCATACCTTGCATCCTGAAGGATAAAAATGACAAGAGCAGCAAGTAGAGGAATTATTAATTTCTGTTCCAGAGTGTCTCTCTCTCACGTGAAAAAAGATTGGTCACCTATTCTTGACCAATCTTATTTAATGTTTTTATTACTGACCTTGGCACAAAAAGTGGGAATGTGCTAATAAAGTTTGCGGATAACACAAAGCTGGGAGGTATTGCCAATACAGAGAAGGACCGGGATATCATACAGGAAGATCTGGATGACCTTGTAAACTGGAGTAATAGTAATAGGATGAAATTTAATAGTGAAAGTGCAAGGTCATGCATTTAGGGATTAATAACAAGAATTATTGTTTAAACTGGGGATGCATCAGTTGGAAGTAACAGAGGAGGAGAAGGACCTCGGAGTATTGGTTGATCATAGGATGACTATGAGCCGCCAATGTGATATGGCCGTTAAAAAAGCTAATGCAGTCTTGGGATGCATCAGGCGAGGTATTTCTAGTAGAGATAAGGAAGTGTTAGTACAGTTATACAAGGCACTGGTGAGACCTCATTTGGAATACTGTGTGCAGTTCTGGTCTCCCATGTTTAAGAAGGATGAATTCAAACTGGAACAAGTACAGAGAAGGGCTACTAGGATGATCCGAGGAATGGAAAACCTGTCTTATGAAAGGAGACTCAGGGAGCTCGGCTTGTTTAGCCTAACCAAAAGAAGGTGAGGGGAGATAGGATTGCTCTTTATAAATATATCAGAGGGATAAATACCAGGGAGGGAGAGGAATTATTTAAGTTCAGTACCAATGTGGACACAAGAACAAATGGATATAAACTGGTCATCAGGAAGTTTATACTTGAAATTAGATGAAGGTTTCTAACCATCAGAGGAGTGAAGTTCTGGAACAGCTTCCAAGGGGAGCAGTGGGGGCAAAAGACATATCTGGCTTCAAGACTAAGCTTGATAAGTTTATGGAGGGGATGGTATAATGGGATAGCCTAATTTTGGCAATTAGTTGGTGTTTGACTATTAGCAGTAAATATGCCCAATGGCCTGTGATGGTATGTTAGATGGGGTGGGATCTGAGTTACTACAGAGAATTCTTTCCTGGGTGTCTGGCTGATGAGTCTTGCCCACATGCTCAGGGTTTAGCTGATCACCATATTTGGGGTCTGGAAGGAATTTTCCTCCAGGGCAGATTGGCAGAGGCCCTTGGGGTTTTTCGCCTTCCTCTGCAGCGTGGGGCACGGGTGACTTGCTGGAAGATTCTCTGCACCTTGAAGTCTTTAAACCATGATTTGAGGACTTCAATGGTTCAGACATAGGTTTGATACAGGAGTGGGTGGGTGAGATTCTGTGGCCTGCGTTGTGCAGGAGGTCAGACTAGATGATCATAATGGTCCCTTCTGACCTTAAAGTCTATGATTCTAGGATACAGAAGTACTCAGCTTAATTAAAGGGCTGCATATGGGGTCATGTAGTGCAAGAAGAGAATGGCACAGGTTTTTCAGAAAGCCAAGCATATTTCATAAGATGGGTGAGGTAACATTTTATTGGACCAACTTTTGTTGATGCAAGAGGGAAGCTTACAAGCTTACATAGAGCTCTTCTTCAGGTCTGACCTGAAGCTCAAAAGCTTGTCTCTTTCACCAACAGAAGTTAGTCTAATAAGAGATATTACCTTGTCTCTCTAATGTCCTGGGACCAACATAGATACAACACTACTGCAAACAAGTGTATTTCATGTCTGAATTAACATGGGTATAGTAAGGAATCGAGTAAAGAACACTCCTAGGTATTAGAACAACCATGACACTGGTACAGGATTGTTTAAGAAATTCAATTGCTTTTTTATTTTACTTGGCATGTTTTCTAAAGTTTATCTGAAATTTTAATAAAACAGGAAGTATTGGGACTGGTTGAAAGTTTCTGGATCTCACTGCCAAAAAATTAGGGTGACCTATTCACAGCAGATACTAGCACCTTGGATTTAGCAAATATTGTGCCCCCCAAAAACTGAGAAATTAGAGCCAAATGCCTCCAGAGGTGAATTGTTCACCATGGAGTGTAGCCCTTGCCACAGTAGGACAACTTGAGGAGTCCAGATTTGTGGGGGAAAAAACATTGGTGTGAAGGGAGGGTCAGAGTGTGTGCCTGGGAGGGCATAGGACAATGCCAGAATTTGGATAAATATCTGAAGTCTTGCCCCTGGGGAGATTTTCCATCACTATACCATCAGCTTGGTTTTGAACAGACTAATTCAGCATTACGTGTAGATTGCATTGCTTATTAGGGAGGGAAGATTAGGTCCAGTTCCTCCTTCACTATCTCAAATGTGGTGGGAGGGAAATAGTAAACTCATTTGAAAAAATTTTAAAATAAAATTTGTATTTGAATTTTTAAAAAGGAGTAGTAAAACACAGTTGCATAGTATGAGAAATAAAATGGCTATTCTGAGTGTATCACTATCTACAAAATTGATTTTTACTTACATTACTCTTCCCCCGAAGTCTCTGCAACACCCTAAAAACTATCTAAACTCTCAGAGGTGGCAACAAGCCTGTAGTCTGAAAGAGCAAGCACTGCCAAAAGAGCTGAGACAAACAGTGCCACCCCACCTCGTGAATGGAATCTTAGCCATGTAGACTGGTCTTTGGTTAGAACACTCTCTTCTCAAAGATATAATTACTCGTGGGGGGCATTCTGCACCAAAAAATTAAAAGTTCTGCACACAATATTTTAAAATTCTGCAAATTTTATTTGTCAAAATAACTCACCAAAATAATTGAAACTGGCGTGATTATGTACATTTCTTTCAAAATACTTGTCAGCAAGTATGCCTGTAACAATACAGACACACACAAAAATACCCCCTGCCCTCAGGACATGTTGGGAATTGCAGCTGCCAGAAACCCTCTAGCTCCCTCTCCCTAGCAGTGTCTTTTATGTTGGAGCTGGGCTCTGCTGGGTCCAGTGGCGGCTAGGAGCACTGCAGCCCATTTCTGTGCGGGAAAGGAAATTCTGAGCACATGTTAATTTCTGCAAAATTCTGCATTGTACAGTGGTGCAGAATTCCCCCAGGAGTAATTATAATGGTGGACATACTAGGCATGAAATCAACTCTTGGCACTGTTCACTCCACACTGTGGGGTCAGACTGCCCGGAGTTGCATTTGGATCCCCAAATCAGTCCATCAATACAATTTTTTGTACCAAGTCAGGATTTATAATCCTATTAAGGCTACCATGTTTGATAATTGGACTTTTGCTATCTCTACTGTTTGGAGGGGGGGGGAGAGGACGGGAAGATGTAAAGAGTATGGAGTACTGGATAGTTCTATTCTTAAACAAAAATTCCATCAGGAACTCTGCATCTATTGCCAAATACAAAAAGAACCAATGTCCTGTAAGCTCATACTTCACACAGACAATACCAATTTTTGTTAGCTGATTGAAGGGAAAGAACTGATTACCTTAAGTTAAACAACATTTCATATGCTAGTGCACAAAAACTACAAGATGTTCTCCTATGACAAAACTTCAGGATAAATCAAGAACTCAGCTTGATTTATTAGTGGGTGAGCAGCCTAACAACTAATCTAAAAACATATGTTTTATTCAGACATTGTGCCAATAGGTTTAACAGCCTCATACAAGTCTTTCAAAGCCAGAAAATTAAATCTGACTTTACAGAATATGTGAAATGTTCATGACCATGTTTTATAATGGGCATTAAAAAAAAAGACATTTAGAATTAAGCTTGAATTTAACCAAAAGCATTCTGTGAAATCCAGACATTACACAGATAGCTGTGGCTGTAAGTTCATTATTTCTACCTGCATTCTATAGGGGTTGCTGTTGTCATGGTTAGAACACTATACTAAATAAGATTTTATTCAGAGCACTAGTTTCTGCATTAATGTGTCAAACCAATGTAATATTTCTCCCTGTCCTGAGTATTAATGGAATGGAAACAAGATTGCAAGTTTCTAGCAAATCCATCAGTCTCACATTACTACATGTTGGATATAGGCCTAAGATTTAAATTAAATATATGGTTATTGCTTATAGCTATAATCAGCAAGGTAATCTGACTTAATTTCAAAGCAATCTATATTTTGAGGTATAGTTGAAAGGTACAGTTCCTGCCATTGCATCACTCATGTAATTTCCATATGTAGAAACTGAATACCTTGGCATATGAAATTGTGTTCAATATACCCTTGGGGAAGCTCATAGGTATATTAGAACAAACAGAATAATCTCTTCTAAAAATGTGGTTTAATAGTCCCTATACCTCTTCCTTGCATAAAATCCCTGTACATCTTCCTTGTACAACATTTATTCAAACTGAGAATTAAACTTCAAGACAAAACACAGCCACTAGAGATTAAATATAGGCATTTCAGGTTTGCACAAGTGTATTATGCTATCCTTACTTATCAGATTTAAAAAAAACCAGCTTATACTCTGGTACATTCATAAACTGTACAGGAAAATCCAGAAGATATGAATGGTTCTTAATTTAGGGTGCAAGTCATTCCAATCATAGCAGCACATAGAAAGTTAAATACTTTGTAGATATTATGCATTTTTAAATAAGAGAAGAAAGCTATTTTTAGTTAGACATCCAAATCCAGTTCAGACTACTCCTTATTCAGGATCCTCATCCTCACTTACAAGACCTTGCAGAATGTTGACTCCTCCAACCCCACTTCCCTAACCTCCCTTCTCCACTGTAGTTTACTCCTTTCCACCTTCCATAGACCCTCCCTCCCTTTTCTCTTCCCAGTGCTCCTATTGATCTGCCCCCACTAAGGCAAATTCTCTGTTGGTATAACTCCACCGACTTCAGTAGCGCTATGCCCACAGAAAATTTGTCCCATAATTCTTTCCATTCTTGATTTCATACCTAAAATGCTGCTGTCATGCTTGGAACATTCTCTTTACCTTTATCTGCCAAGCAATCTCTCACAGCTCCCCTTCAAACCTACCTTCTCTTCAGGTAATCCTTCATATCTTCCCCTCATCCACACTCACTGAAATTGTTGTCCTGTGACTTGGCTTGGGTGTGTCTCATTTAGTCTTGATTCACATAGATGCTGAACATTCATAACACTGCTCTACAGCCAAAATGCTTCTGAAATAAATGTAGTCAATCTTTACTAATTCTGGGTCACTGAGAACGAAAATGATGCTTAAAATTGTTGATTGGGTCTAGTTTTCAAGATATGCTATTGGGTCAGTATATACGACCCTTGACTTGGGAATGGCGGAGGATAAGTGAGTTATAAAGGGAAGGGATCTCAATTTAAACCAGAAATGACTAAAATACATCTTTGACTGGATCTATGAATAAATCTATGACTGGGTTTGGACAGTACTTGCTTTTTAGGCAAAACAATGAATGATGCAATCTGAAGCTGGTATTGCGTCATACATGATATGAATTGCATCATGTTATTCCTAGAAGTCATGGATGATGCAATCATAACGAAGCTTACATCAGTCTGCTGAACAAATTGCCCTATATCAGCTCTAGAAATCATACAGTGTCGTGCTCTCTTATTTGTCAGTGTTTGATTTTGCAAAGGGACACATTTCTGTTTAGCCAAAGTGAGCAGAGATGCCTCGTACTTGTGTGAACAGTGCAGATAACTTCTGCTATGTTTGTGGTGAAGTGACTTTTGCATCAGAAAAGCGCAGTATAACCACTATGGTTAAGAAAGCCTATCACCTTTATTTTGGCTGCAAAATTGGAGATCAGGACAAGAGGTGGGCCCCAAACATATGCTGCAACACTTGTGCAACAAATCTTCGCCAGTGGTTGAACAGGAAAAGGAAATCTATGCCTTTTACAGTGCCAATGATTTGGAGAGAGCCAACAGATCATACCAGCAATTGTTACTTCTGCATGGTGCCTCCAGTTGGGAAAGGTGTGTCAAAGAAGAAAAAGTGGAGTGTGCATTATCCAAACATTCCATCAGCTATACGCCCAGTACCCCACGGAGAAGGACTGCCGGTTCCCGATGCACCAGAATCATTCTCACTTGAGTCAGACGAGGAAGAGGATGAAACTTCTGGTCCTGAACCATCAATGTCACAGGACCCACATTTTCTCCCATCCTCCTCCTCTGAACCACACCTCATAACACAAGGTGAACTGAATGACCTTGTCAGGGATTTGGAACTACCCAAGCGTAAGGCAGAGCTGTTGGGCTCCAGACTACAGCAGTGGAATCTCCTGGCAGGTGATGTTAGGGTTTCCATGTTCCGTGACCGTCAAAAGGATCTTGTCCCATTCTTCTTCATGGAAGGTGATCTTGTAGCCTGCAATAACATCGATGGTGTGATGGCAGCCCTCAACATCGTTCACGATCCAGATGAGTGGAGACTGTTCATTGATTCATCGAAGACGAGTCTTAAAGCTGTTTTACTGCATAATGGCAATGTTTTGCCATCAATTCCAGTTGGTCATGCAGTCCATATGAAGGAAACCTATGACAACATGAAACAACTTTTGAGGTGCATAAACTATGACCAACATCAGTGGCAGCTTTGTGGCGATTTGAAGGTTGTTGCTCTCTTGCTTGGTCTGCAAACTGGATACACAAAGTACTGCTGTTTTCTCTGCGAATGGGATAGTCGTGCAAGAGATTCCCACTACATCAAGAAAGATTGGCCACTC
>NW_020664447.1:185409-272060 GCF_002925995.2 Terrapene triunguis | reverse complement strand
TGGAAAATTTCCAAGGTTAAGTGAAGCTAAGATAAAGGAAGGTGTCTTTGTTGGTCCTCAGATTCGTGAACTTCTTCGAGATGATGCATTTGACCATGCACTGCGTGGCAAGGAAAAGACGGCATGGAAAGCCTTCCAGTTAGTGGCAATAAATTTTCTCGGAAACAACAAGGCAGACAACTACAGGTTGTTGGTGGAAAACCTCCTCAAGGCATACAAAAGCCTTGGTTGCAACATGTCACTAAAGATACATTTTTTGCACTCTCATCTAGATTTTTTTCCACCGAACTGCAGAGCAGTGAGCGACAAGCACGGCGAGCGATTTCACCAGGACATTGCAACAATGGAGAAACGCTATCAGGGCAAATGGAGCCCATCAATGCTTGCAGACTATTGCTGGACAGTGACAAGAGATGCTCCATTTAATGAATACAAGAGACAAGCCAAGAAGTGCCGAGCAGACACTGAATAGGACTAAACTATGTACATAATAGTTTTTTGGCTTTTGTTTCATAATAAATTTTATTTATATAACCCTTTTGCTGATTTTTAAAGTGTTACATAAACAGGACAGGTGAAATATTATCATGTAAAGCAACCATAAACACATGAAAAGACCTAGGTTTACAATTTATGATTAAAACTCTACTATCTACACAATATACATAGACATAAAATGTAAAAACTTAAATATCTTAGAAACAGTAGCCAATCAGTTGTTTTAATTGTCATATTTGAATTCAGCACATCAAAATACATAATAAATAGCACATTTTATCTCTGAAGCAGACGACTTCTCAAAAATTGTAGGCCAGTGATTTGAAGTGAAGTTACTGGGAAGTGTGTGTGCTCAGCAACTTTAAAATCATCGCCTGCGCTTTCAAGGCAAGGACCATGTCCAATATCTGTTTTATAAGTAAGTATAAGTTTACTGAATAATTTGCTTTTATTGATAAGTCATTCTGTTCACTCTTGCAATAATGAATTATCAGTTTTTGCCTGTGAACACAGATTTTCATGAATTTATGAGAATTGGTAAATTTGATCAAGACCCAAATGTAACCATCATTAATTGTATTGAATGGCAAAATTCCACTGGGGAACAAATCAGCTTCATTACATCAGAGCAAAACCCATAGCTTTTACACCAGTAAAGAAGTCACATTACGCATTTTTGTGGAAAATATTGAAATATTGAAAGTTTAGAGACTAAATGGATGCTTTCTCTTTTCAAGTAATACCACATCTGTGATTTCCAGCTTGGTGGGAGAGTGTTGAGGAAGTGGGGGGAGGAGAGGGGGTGTTTTTCCTACACAGTTCTAATTGATCTGTGAGAACTGAATTTCTATCCCCAAGATACAAATGCTGTATGAATATCTGTAGTGGTTCAGTAGTTGTGATCCTCACCAATAGCTTGCCAACAAAACACACACACAAGCCATCTTTACTAATGCAATGTACTTGTGCAAAGTCTGCATGCTTATTCATGCAAAACTCCCATTAACTTGATCTACTGCGGATGCTCTTCAGTGATAATTTTGCAAATCAAGACCATCAAGATTTGACCCTGTTGTAAATGAGCAGCACTTGCCTGGTTTTCACAGCTGAGCATTCGTAACTCCCAGTGAAGCTCAGCGTCTTTGAAAATCTTGTCACATCACCACATACCCCTCCCAAATTACGCTCTCATTTACACCCATGAAATTCCATTAACTTCAACAAAGTTGTAACAAACAATTGTATATGCTGTGTGTGAGGGTGAAACACCACGAATTTTATAAGCTATTAAAAAATAAAAAGACAACCCCAAACTCATTTCCGTTATACCTCCAAGAGACTGAAACAGCATCAGAAATTAAAGATCATTCATTGTGTTTAACCTCTAATCTGTTGAGCTCTCAGAACATTTGTTATACTAAATCAGAATTTCACTTGCAATGTTCAAACATGTTTTGATGGAGGAAAAAAAGATGATGCGAGGCACACTGCCTCAGCTTATAACATCAACACTGCTCTCTTGTGGCAGAAACTTAAAGTGAAATATTGATCTGCTTTGCACTAAGCACCACAATGCTAGGATATAAAACAGCCTGATTGGTGAGGGAAATACAAAACAAACACGTGCCAATAAATATGGCTGCTGAAGTGTGGCATAAATAAGATAAAGAGCAAAAGCAACAAGAGAGATCACTAGGCTTTAACTTCTCAGGTGTGAAGTATTCAGCTGATCTTTCTTACTACAGTGTTCATGCCAAGCTTTCCAGGAAAAAACACTACTACTTGCAGCAGTCAGAATTCTCTTTTCCAGCCAATTCTTGAGACAACTTTATCAGAGCAGAGTTAAGAGTCAGTCTGTTCATTTCCAAATACTTATGCCTTCAGGAAATTCAAACCACAGTGCCAGAAATGAAAGACTATTGCTGTTATCCCTTAAGCTGTTGAGCTCCAAGTCATTTGATATTTTGAATCAGAGTTTCACTTGTAATTCAGTCACTTTCTCATTTTTCTCCTCCAGCCTCTATATGTAGAATATGGAAGGTTGGTCTCAGTGGCTAAGGAACAATACAAATATACATACATGCTCACTCTCTCGTGTTAACAAGCCATGGCTTCAACTCAGCAAGTTACTTAGCCCTGGTCTACACTACAAATTTAGATCGAATTTAGCAGCGTTAGGTCAATTTAAGCCTGCACCCGTCCACATGACCAAGCCTGTTTTGTCGACTTAAAGGGCTCCTAAAATCGATTTCTGTACTCCTCCCCGGCGAGGGGTTTAGTGCTAAAATCGACCTCACTGGGTCGAATTTGGGGTAGTGTGGATGCAATTTGATGGTATTGGCCTGCGGGAGCTATCCCAGAGTGCTCCATTGTGACCGCTCTGGACAGCACTCTCAACTCAGATGCACTGGCCAGGTAGACAGGAAAAGCCCCGGGAACTTTTGAATTTCATTTCCTGTTTGGCCAGCATGGCAAGCTGATCAGCACAGGTGACCACGCAGAGCTCATCAGCACAGGTGACCATGGAGTCCCAGAATCGCAAAAGATCTCCAGCATGAACTGAACGGATCTAGTACTGGATCTGATCATTGTATGGGGAGAAGAATCCGTGCAGTCAGAACTCCATTCCAAAAGAAGAAATGCCAATATATTTGCCAAAATCTCCAAGGGCATGATGGACAGAGGCTACAACAGGGACACACAGTAGTGCCACGTGAAAGTTAAGGAGCTGAGGCAAGCCTACCAAAAAACAAAGGATGCAAACGGTCGCTCCAGGTCAGAGCCCCATACATGCCGCTTCTATGATGAGCTGCATGCAATTCTAGGGAGGGCCCCTACCACTACCCCACCACTGTCTATGGACACCTGCAAGAGGGGAGTCTCACACAACAGGGATGAGGATTTTGTGGATGAGGAAGATGAGGAGGAGGAGGTGGTTGAGGATAGCTCACAGCAGGCAAGCGGAGAATCCCTTCCCCCTGGCAGCCAGGAACTGTTTATCACCCTGGAGCCAATACCCTCCCATGGTCCCAAGGCAGGCTCCCGGACCATGAAGCCGGAGAAGGCACCTCTGGTGAGTGTACCTTTGTAAATATAATACAGGATTTAAAAGCAAGCGTGTTTAATTATTAATTTGCCCTGAAGATTTGGGATGCATTCACGGCCAGTATAGCTACTGGAAAAGTCTGTTAACGTGTCTGGGGATGGAGCGGAAATGCTCCAGGGACAGCTCCATGAAGCTCTCCTGGAGGTTCTCTAAAAGTCTTTGCAGACGGTTTCTGGGGTGGGCAGCCTTATTCCGTCTGCCACGGTAGGACACTTTACCACGCCAAGCCAGTAGCAAGTAGTCTGGAATCATTGCAGAACAAAACATTGCAGCAAATGGGCCCAGGCTTTGGTGGCATTCAAGCAACATCCATTCTTTATCTCTCTGTGTTAGCCTCAGGAGAGTGATATCATTCATAGTCACCTGGTTGAAATACGGGAAATTTGTTTAAGGGGACATTCAGAGGTGCCCGTTCCTGCTGGGCTGTTTGCCTTTGGCTGAAAAGAAATCATCCCCGCTGTTAGTCATGCAGTGAGGGGAGGCCCGTTCATGCTGAGCTGTTCATGTTTGGCTGACAGGGATCTTCCCTGATACTAGCCACGCGGTGGGGGTAGTGGTGTGAAGCGATCATCCCAGAGAATTGGTGGGGGTTTGGATTGTGCTGCACATTCACCCTAAAACCGCAGCCCCGTCCTTTTAAATGGCCAACCCAACGAGCTTTGCTTGGTATGGGAAAGGAGGGCGCTGCTGTTTGAAACCGTTCTCACATGTTATGAAGGTTGAAGAAGCCGAAACCCTTTGCCTTACCATGGCTGCCTGCAAGACGAATTCTGTTGCGCAGCCGAGCGTGTGTGATGTCTCACACCAAACTGGCAGGCACTCAATATAAGAGGCAAAATGCGACCTTGTACCAAATGCACATGTGCTATGTAATCTGAATTGCTTGATTCAGTGTGAAATAGTCTTCCCTTTGTTCTCTAAAATGTATCTTTTTAAATACTACTCTCTCTTTTTTTCCTCCCGCAGCTGCAAATGTTTCTATGCTCCCCCTATCATCTCCATCCCAGAGGCTAGCGCAGATTAGAAGGCGAAAAAAATGCACTCGCAATGACATGTTCTCCGAGCTCATGCAGTCCTCCCGCACTGAAAGAGCTCTGCAGAATGCGTGGAGGCAAATAATATCAGAGTCCAGGAAAGCGTTAAATGAACGCGATGAGAGGAGGGAGGAGCACACTGAGAGGAAGTAGGATGCAATGCTGAGGCTAATGGGGAAGAAAACTGGCATCTGGTGGAGCTTCAGGAAAGGCAGCAGGAGCACAGACCGCTGCTGCAGCCCTGTATAACTGCCTGCCCTCCTCCCCAAGTTCCATATCCTCCTCACCCAGATGCCCAAGAACGCGGGGGGGAGGCTACGGGCACCCAGCCACTCCACCCCAGAGAATTGCCCAAGCAACAGAAGGCTGGCTTCAATAAATTTTGAACTGTAGTGTGGCCTTGTCCTTCCCTCCTCTCCTCATCTAGCACCTCACCCGGTGCTTTCCTCCTCACCCACCCCCCACACGCTACCTTGCAAGTTTTCTCCTTATTTGTGTGATGAATTAATAAAGAATGCATGATTTTGAAACAATAATGACTTTATTGCCTCTGAAAGCGCTGATCAAAGGGGAGAGGTCGGTTGGCTTACAGGGAAGTAGAGTCAACCAAGGGGGTGGGTTTGCATCAAGGAGAAACAAAGAGAACTGTCACATCGTAGCCTGGCCAGTCATGAAACTGGTTTTCAAAGCTTTTCTGATACTCAGGGCACCCAGCTGTGCTCTTCTAATCGCTCTGGTGTCTGGCTGTGTGTAATCGGCCGCCATATGATTTGCCTCAACCTCCCACCCCGCCATAAACGTCTCCCCCTTACTCTCACAGATATTGTGGAGCACACAGCAAGCAGCAATAACCATGGGAATATTGGTTTTGCTGAGGCCTCACCTAGTCAGTAAACTGCGCCAGCGAGCTTTTAAACGTCCAATGCACATTCTACCACTATTCTGCACTTGCTCAGCCTATAGTTGAGCTGCTCCTTACTACTGTCCAGGCTGCCTGTGTATGGCTTCATGAGCCATGGGAGCAAAGGGTAGGCTGGGTCTCCAAGGATAACTATTGGCATTTCAACATCCCCAACAGTAATTTTCTGGTCTGGGAAGTAAGTTCCTTCCTGCAGCTGTTCAGACAGACCAGAGTTCCTGAAGATGCGAGTGTCATGCACCTTTCCCGACCATCCCACGTTGATGTTGGTGAAACGTCCCTTGTGATCCACTAGTGCTTGCAGCACCATTGAAAAGTACCCCTTGCGGTTTACATACTAGCTGCCAAGGTAGTCTGGTCCCAAGATAGGGATATGCGTTCCATCTATCGCCCCACCACAGTTAGGGAACCCCATTGCAGCAAAGCCATCCACTATGACCTGCACATTTCCCAGAGTCACTACCTTGATAGCAGCAGTTCATTGATTGCATTGGCTACTTGGATCACAGCAGCTCCCACAGTAGATTTACCCACTCCAAATTGATTCCCAACTGACTGGTAGTTGTCTAGTGTTGCAAGCTTCCAGAAGGCTATCACCACTCACTTCTCAACTGTGAGGGCTGCTCTCATCTTGGTATTCTTGCGCTTCAGGGCAGGGGAAAGCAAGTCACAAAGTTCCATGAAAGTGCCCTTACGCATGCGGAAGTTTCGCAGCCACTGGGAATCATCCCATACCTGCAACACTAAGTAGTCCCACCAGTCTGTGCTTGTTTCCCGGGCCCAGAATCGGCGTTCCACAGCAGGAACCTGCCCCATTATCACCACGATGTCCAAATTGCCAGGGCCTGTGCTTTGAGAAAAGTCTGTGTCCATGTCCTCATCACTATCGTGATCGCGCTGTTGTCGCCTCCTCGCCTGCTTTTGCAGGTTCTGCACATACTGCAGGATAATGCACGAGGTGTTTACAATGCTCACGACAGCAGCGGTGAGCTGAGCGGGCTCCATGCTTGCCGTGGTATGGCATCTGCAGGAGAGCAGAGTTGCAGCAGAAGCTGTGGATGATGACGGATGCCACGAGAATAGATATTTATACAGAAAGACAAGAGGACCTGCGAGGTAGATTCATGGCACCAGGAGAGCAGAGTTGCAGCGGAAGTGGTGGAAGACGACGGTTAGCAGCACACACATTACCCCGAGGAAGAACACACGTATCCAGGAGCACATGACAGACAACATGGAGAAATTCGCTATTGAGACAAGAGCAGCAGAGCAGAATAGCAGTGGAAGCGGTGTATGACAACAGTTAGCAGTCCTACTGCACCGTCTGCTGACAGCAGCATCCAGGACACAACAGCGGCGGTGTCGGTGAGCTGAGCTGAGCGGGCTGCACGCTTGCCGTGGTATAGTGTCTGCACAGAAAAAAGGCGTGAAACGATTGTCTGCCGTTGCTTTCATGGAGGGAGGGGCGAAAGACGACATGTACCCAAAACCACCCCCAACAATGTTTTTGCCCCATCAGGCATTGGGAGCTCAACCCAGAATTCCAGTGGGCAGCAGAGACTGCGGGAACTGTGGGATAGCTTCCCACAGTGCAACGCTCCGAAAGTCAACACTAGCCCCGGTACTGTGGATGCACTCCGCCAACTTAATGCGCTTAGTGGGGACACACACAATCAACTGTATAAAATCGCTTCCTAAAAATCGACTTCTATAAATTCGACCTAATTTTGTAGTGTAGAAATACCCTCACACACATTTGTCAGTTAAGCTCAGGAGTAGCCCCACTGATTTCAATGGGGTTACTACCATGCTTAAAGCTATATGCATGCTCAAGTACCTTGCTGAATCAGGGCCTAAATTTGGCAATCGTCATCAGTGTGATTTAAAAAGTTGCTTTCATTTCTGTCCTTGTTTAAACAACTGGTAACATTTTCTCCTCAGCTTGGAAATTTAGGACATTTATGTCCTATCACTAAAACAGTGTTCAAACTGAAAAAGCTGAGGAAACCAAGGACAGATTTTTAAAGGTATTTAGGCACCTTGTGATATTTTCAAAAGCACCTAAGTAACTCCCAGTGATTTCAATAGGAGTTAGGCACATAGGCGCTTTTGAAAATCCCCTTAGGCACCTAAATATATCTTTTAAAAATCTGGCCCTGCTTTCTGTAAAGAAGCTGTTGTGGTAAGTTTCTAGTGGAAAAGCATAGGTGGTATTTACCCAGAGGACAGCCCACAGATTGGTCTGTTTTCTTTAGATTTAAAAACCACAAATAGGTGAGTTTTTTCAAACGGTTGTGAATGGAATGTATGCAATTGTACACAATTCACAGTATTCATTAACAGGGCAAACCTCATTTGCACCCGCACAGAAGGAGTCAAAGCTGCCAGTTATGTACAATGTCACTTTTTGTGCAGAAGCTGAGATACAGTCTCATGCCATTCATGTAGTGCAGCATACTAAATATTTTGAGACACTTTGGCAGCACAGAAACAAGGGACAAGAATACATCACCAATTTCAAGGTCAAATTGAAGTCAATGGAGCTGTGTCAGTTTATACCAGCATAAGTTTAGAGCCAAATTTTCTATCTTCCTGAAGCTCAGCTAGGCCCACACTTCAATGCAATATTTTGTTTATGTATTAAAACAAAGTGGCTATTTACTTGCCAGAGATTAGTGAGTGAGTGAAAGGGAGGTGTTGAATCATTACAGAAGTTCTTTTTTCCTTCAGAGAACTGTCTCTACACTATGGGGACTACACCAGCATATCTACAGCTCATAGCCTATATCAGGGGTTGGCAACCTCTGGCATGCGGCTCACCAGGGTAAGCACCCTGGCGGGCCGGGCCAGTTTGTTTACCTGCTGCGTCTGCAGCTTCAGCCAATCGCAGCTCCCACTGGCTGCGGTTCGCCGCTCCAGGCCAATGGGGGCGGCGGGAAGCCGTGCCTAGCACATCCCTCGGCCCGCACCGCTTCCCGCAGCTCCCATTGGCCTGGAGCGGCGAACCGCGGCCAGTGGGAGCCGCGATCGGCCAAACCTCTGGACGCGACAGGTAAACAAACTTGCCCGGCCCGCCAGGGTGCTTACCCTGGCTAGCCGCGTGCCAGAGGTTGCCGACCCCTGGCCTATACAGCAATGGAAGGGGTTTCTCCATATACCACCTCCCCAGATGACGGTAGCTAAGTCAACGGAAGCATTCTTCCATCTACATAGCTGTGTCTACACAGGGGGTTAGGTCAACATAGCTACCTCTGTTGGGGTATGGATTTTTCAGGCCTCAGTCCAGCACTAAGTATTCCCCTTTTCCTTCCTTTGATATCTGATAATCACTTCTCAGATTCAGAAGCATTGCTTTATGACCTCTGGTGGAGGTGTGCTTCCTGCCCATGAGCTTCACATGGACAGTGAACTCCTTTCTATGTTTAAAAAAACCTCCATCTCTGAACACAAGCCACTTTCCGGTGATTTTTTAACACCGAAGTTCTAGATTAGCAAAGAAAGGCTAGGATGCTCCAGTTAAAAGCTGCTAAATATAATTCTTTCAAGACCGATAGGGCCTGGGGCAGTATAGGAACAGGACTGAAAGAGGCCCATCACAATGTATTGGATTGTTCCCTCCACCCATGTTGAGAACAGCATTGACCAGCTCCAGAGAAAGCTGTACAGCCTCTCTGCTGCAGCAACAGTGCTGCAACAGGGCTGGTTTGAATGAGGTGGTTGAGGAGATTATTGGTTCATCAAGAAGAATTTTTAGGGCTTCTCCACAGAGAGGAAGAGTTTCCAAACAGGTCATCCATCTCATTTCCACCTCTGATGTTTATTTGTACGGAACATAAATGACAATCCACACAGTACTTCATCTCTCCAGGTTTTTAAAGTGAGTTCAGCATTCATGAAAGCTAATTTATAATCCTGGAGACTTTATAATCCCATCCCCAATTTAAGACAAAAGCAGTACAACAGAGGTAGAGTTGGCATCCGTTTTTTCATTCCCCTGTAGGGTTGGGCAGGAGGAGGGGCCATGCAGGACACTTTGTGTGCCTAGGCATGTCCCATTTATCCTCCTGAGCTCTTGATAAAACTTTCACAGAGATACTCTGCAATCTTCTCCTGAAGGTTTCTAGGGATTGCTTCCTCCCCAATAGAACACTTTCCCACCCCACTCTGCAATAGTTTGGCTAGTACCATTGCAGTAAACAAGCTAATGGCATATGGGCCTGGACAGCTTCAGAATGCCAATAGCAGCTATGTTCTCTGTGCCTTTGTGATCCTCAGAAGTGAGATATCAGCTAAAATCATAACCACCTTTGGAAAATAGTGTCAATATTCCATGCCATTGCCCTATGCTCATATCAATGGAATAGGGACCAAAATTTTATAGCTTCATGCAACAGAAAAAAACCATCCCACCCCTCAGCAGGCCATACTCACCATGGTTGCGGCTGGAGAGCAGTGCTGCGCCAAGGCACTCAGAAGCCACTACCACAGCTAATCCTTTAAATGCTCTTTCAAAGCCACCATCAACTATATAGGTCCACATTGGGCTCTTGTAATAGCCCTTGTGTCTGGCTGTTTAAAGTCAGCTGCCACACCACCTCCATCCTGACAGCAGCTTTTCCCCCCTTTACTTTACAGATATTATGCAGGATGCAACAGGCAGCTAACACCATTGGGATGTGTTTCTGACTGAGATCCAATCTAGTGAATAAATACTGCCAGTGTTTCCTTTGGTCTACCAAAAGCACATTCAAACAGTCAGTCTGCACCTGTTGAGCCAGTAGCTGAATCTTTTCTTGGTGCTGTCAAGATGGCCAATGTACTGCTTTATAAGCCCAGGAGCAAAGAGTAGTCCGGGCCCCCCCGAATCACTGTTGGCATTTCATTATCACCAGTTGGGGGAAAATGTCCCTACTTGCAGCTTTCTGAACAGGCCTGTGTTCTTAAAGATGCAGTCATCATGCACCTTCCTTAACCAACCCACACTGATATAGATGAAGTGTCCTTGTGATCCACCATTGTGTCTTGCACGTTGCCAGGAGTCACAGACCTGCATATCAGGAGATGATTAATGGCCCTGTAGACTTGCGAGACAACAGACTCTCCTGTGAATGTTCCATCTCCAAATGATTTCTCACTGACTGGTAGCAAATCAGTGTTGCATGATTCCAGAGTACAAGCATCACTCATTTCTCCATTGTCAATGCAGCTCTCATTTTGCATCCAAAAGTTCTGCAGCCACTGCTTGTCATCACAAACCTGCATCACAATGCAATCGTACTAGCCCGTGCTTTTTTCTCTGGCCCAGAAGCAGCGATCCACTATTTGCAGCTGCTCCGTGAATGCCACCAATAACCTTGAATTGTTTTTTCACTATGTCCCATAACAACCTGTCCTAGAAGAAATCCTCACATCTCCAGTTGTTGTGGTACTTCCTGTGGAACAGCAAATACGGGAGAATCGTGTGACCTGTATTTGGCGATATGTAAATGTAAGCGTCCGCATGCTTGCATAACTTGCATCCAACAGAGTTTGTAGTGTAGACATAGCCTTAGTGCTTTGTATTGTCTCTCTCTAAAGGGGCAAATTTAACTTAGATCCAAGGCAAATGAATGTCTTTGAATCACTTTGATAATGTTAAAGTTATCATTTTGACAAGATAAAATACCATTTTGCTGATTCAGTTACTTGCATAATGATCTAATGACCTTTCCTGATTGATGCCAAGCTCTAAAAATATGTACAGGACCATTAATGAGCCTCAGCTATTTAAAAAAAAAAAAAATCACACCTGGGCAATTCTGAAAAAGTGACTTTTTTTATTACAGGAAGCTGAAGCATTTAATTATCCTGCATCCTAATATAGTTGAAGGAAGAAGTGAATTAAGAAAGGAAACTTGAATCATTATACCAAATCTTTAAGTGAGAAGGGATTATTCCTTCTTTCCATACAGATGCCAATAATCACTGATGTAATTCTCCTTTACAAGAGTGGGTCCCCAGATGAAACTGCTTACAACTAGACTAGTGGATTGCAGTTACTTTATACAATCAATGGACCCAGTCCTGAAAGGGGCTATGGAACTTAATTCAATTTATTTTACACCGCATTGAAGATTGTGTCAGGGGAAGCCTGGCTGCTGGTGAAAGACAGTTGGGGTATCAAGTATCAGAGGGGTAGCTGTAGGAGTAGGATTTTATATTTATATTATAAAAATTAATGTATAATTTAAATATTTTGTTAGCTAATCTCATGTGCTTTGTATAGCATAACATAGCCGTGTTAGTCCGTATCCACAAAAACAATGAGGAGTCCGGTGGCACCTTAGGGCATGTCTACACTTACCTCCGGAGCAATCAATCCAGCGGAGGTTGATTTATTGCATCTAGTGAAGACACGATAAATCGACCGCTGAGTGCTCTCCCGTCGACTCCGGTACTCCACCAGAGCGAGACGCATAGGCGGAGTCGACAGGGGAGCTTCAGCAGTCGACCTACCGCAGTGAAGACACCACAGTAAGTTGATCTCGACCTACCGCAGTGAAGACACCGCGGTAAGTTGATCTAAGTACGTCAGCTTGTGTAATTTAGATTGATTCCCCCCCAAGTGTAGACCAGGCCTTAAAGACTAACAGTTTTTTGCCCACGAAAGCTTATGCCCAAATAAATCTGTTGGTCTTTAAGGTGCCAGTGGAGAGGCAAGGAAGGCAGTTTGGGAAAGCAGGATAAGAACTTTGATGATGTATCAGAAACATCTAGTTAATGCAAAATGAAGGGTTGTCTGTTACAGCTGTCCCCCCTGCTGCATTCCTTTTTTCCCCTCTCCTTTCTGTTTGTCCTGTGTGGCCGCCCCTCCCGGCCATTGTGCTAAGTCACAGTCCTATTCATAGGAATGACTTGTACAGACTAACTGGAGCCATTGCTCTGCCTAGGGAGGGGGCTTCTTGCTTCTTTGTTTGGTTCCTTTGTTCAGACCCGGGCTCGGTGTGGGGGGCGCTGCCCAGAAATGCAGGACCTGAAGTGGCCAACTAATTAAGCATATGAGTCATACCTGTGGCTCAGAACATGCCCAGGCATGCCTATGCTTACCTGCAGCCTTTCCCTGCCTTCTCTCCTCCCCTGTATCAAGAGGAGCCAATCAAAGGTACTGGTGGGAAACTGCCTGAGTTTGCCTTTAAAGCCGGACATTTTCTGATCAGACCTCGGAGAAGGTCCTTGCTTTGCCACCTGATCTGATCAGCTAGGGGTCTTTGGGGGGCCCTCTCCCCGCTCTCGTTTGTTTTTGAGCGTACCCCCGTTTTTAAACTCCCCTCCCACGAACAACGAATTTGTGCCTGGAGATCTCCTGATTATTGTAAGCGAATCGAGTCCTTTCTCCATCCTCCGATGCTACTGCCGTTCCTGTCTCTGTGCTTGCTGCTGTCCTGGGGAATGGTAAGAACTCCCTCTTGCAAACTCCCCCTGTCCTAGCTGCTGGCCTTGTTTCCCCAGCAGACAGACCCAAGCTAACTCCTTGGTCTGTATCTGTAATCTGTTTCTGGCTCCGCAGCGCCTTTGCTGCTAGAAATAAGCCTGTGCCGCTGCTAGGCTGTGCCTTCCTGGACTGTATCCTGGGCTGCCGGCTTGCAGCCACCCCACTGCCGCGGCCACCACTAGTTAACCTCCCCCCCCAGGTTGTACCCTGGGCACACACCACTCTGCCTTCTGGAACTGCTCCCCCTCCCGATCAAAGAAGTGGCAGGGAGTGTAAGGTGCACCTATTAGAATCAGGTTCTTAGTCCAGATAAGTTGTAATTTCATTTTGCATAGCTGTGGTTAAGTTAGGTTTAAAGAATTGTTTGTATTGTGCTCTGTAAGTTAGGTTTAAAAAATTGTTGCATTGTGTTCTGTTACTTGCTAATTTGTATAGTCTTGGTTAAGTTAGATCATAGATAAGATTTTGCTGTGTTCTGTATAATTGTGGTTAAGTCTGTCTTCCCGCTACCCCGCCCCGAGCTTGCCTGTGTCTCCCCCCAGAGCTCCCCAGTCACTCGTTGCAGTCTCTCTGCTGTTTAAACTTGCAGCCTGTCTGCTCTCTGTGTCTCCCTGAGTTTAAATCTCCCTCCGCAGCACCTCTGCCTTTGGTCTCTGCTCCACCACGTGCTCCTCTTCCCCCATCCCCCAACCTCATTCCTCTACCACTGCCTTTCTCTCTCTCTCTCTTTTAATCCCTTCCCCCACGTGTTCACCCCGCTCCTATTGCTGCCAAACCTCAATTGTATTACTAAAGTCTAGCATAAACCCCCATTGGTTACCCTTTTCCTTTCTAACACCCCTCACATTTTACATTTACACCACTGTGACATATTTTTACCTAGAGTTGTTGGTTATTTAACACATTTTACCCATAACTGTTTGTTGGTTATATGCCGCTGTAACACACCCTTTACATAGAAACTGTTAGCTACCTGTTACATTTATACTTCAGTGTTAATTGGTTACCAACTGTATTGTACCCCACTATTGAAACCCCCTATCCTATTTACTAAAAGAAACCCCTCCCCAATTGTCTACCTTAACAAACCCCATACCCCTCACTATTGAATTTTCCCTGTTTTTGCATTTTCTTAATAAAGCTTATTTTGCACCCCACCAGTGCAGTAGTTGTCCCCCAAGATCCCCTACCTGCTGGCAGGGTCAAGGGTGACAATTTAAATGTCAATATTTTACACTTCCAGAGTTAGCAATCCCGGGCAATTCACACCTCCCAGAACTATGGTTTCACTCTGTCTGCAGACTCAAGTGATAAAATATATACGTGTAGAGTAGCAAATGCCATGACTTCTCTACAAGCATGAGGGCTAGGTTGGTTTTTTTTTTAAATGGTAGCTTAGTCCTTGGATCACGATTTTTCAGCAAAGGGCAAATAGTCTGGTAAACTTTGTGGCTTCAAAATTGCAGGGCACATGGAGCCCTGCATATTACACTGACAAAATCCAAGGTAAATAGAGAAAACGCTGGCACAAACAGCACAACTTTAAGTACCTGTTTAAGAACTGAGGGACAGTTTCCATTTAAATTGTCTGTGCCATTTTTCATTGTTTTAAATCACCACCACACCATCATATGCATTAATAACTAAGCAGCTCTTGACTAGTTCCAAACAAAAGACAGAATATGGAAAACTTCAACATGGTATTAGTGATAATGTGTAAACATTAATGTCTAAGGAAAGTGCGCAGCATCAAGGTGCAATGAAGATTTGAAAGAGGAAGTGCAAGCAGAAGACAGCGGCAAGGCTCTCCAGCGTCACTGTAAAATACTCAAAGGAACCTCTGTGAGTGGAGTTCTCTTCAATGGATCTCTGGCATCCTGCCATCAGTCAAGAAAAGTAGCCCCACAGTTGTTGTGTTACTGCTTTCACAAGAAAGGTGACTTTTTTGGCAGAAGAGAAACTGCTGTAGTTTTCTCTTTCTGAGAATTTCTCTTTCTGAGAATCACTATTAAATATACTCAGTTAACACCTCTAACCAAAATGTACAATAAATTTATTACTTTAACAAAAAATCTGCTGTTCAAATATACACACTGACAAAAGCTAATGCTTCTGAGAAACAGTCAACTGTAAAATGCATTAGCAGGTCTCTTTCCTTCATAGAAGATAGAACTGCAGACAGCTGAGTTGACATGCAGAACTCAGAAATGCCTTAATAAAGTGTGTTGTATCCAGTGCTCTGTGAATCAAATGAGATTTGGATTATCTCATTAAACAAGAATAATAGCAATAGTAACAGTGGCAGTAATGAAGAATAGACCAGCCCAAGGTCAAACTAAATAGTAAGGGCCAGAAGGGTCTCTACTTTTTTGTGCCTTTATTTGTGCACCCAACATTTTTGGGGAGAGGAGGAGTTTGGGTACCCAAATATACAGGTTTCTACATGGAAACAGCATGTGCACTCATTTTGGGAAGTTAAATGTGACTATGTTCATGAAGATGTCATTTGCTTGTGCAGAGTCACAGCTGGATAGTGCAGATGTAGAGATTTCTTTGGAAACTATGGCCCTAAGAAGGTAAAAGATAATGAAAGCATTTAGCATGTAGAGATGACTTCTGAGGTTCAGTTGAGACTTCAGCAATAATGAAATCAGTCAGCAAAATTTACCAGGAAGTTTTCATCAATTATTTTGCAAAGGCTGGAGGGATCTGTTCCTCCTGCTGGAAAAGTCTGGGCACTCCAATAGTTATTTGTGACTAGATCCTGTAGTCCCCACCCAAGCAACTGCTCCCTACCCCTAATTGAAATCTATGGGAGATTTATCTGGGTAAGGCCTCCAGAGTTAAGTCATTAAGGCCTGATGCAAAAGTCCATTGAAGTCAATGGGAGACTTTCCATTAACTTCAATGAGCTTTGTATCAAGCCCTAGTGAGCTGGCTTTATGGTGCCATTAAGAAACTAAGATTTTAACCAGCCATCTCCTTTCTGATTCCAGTGTCCCTGTTTGCACAATAGCATTGGAAATTGATAACATCCACATATACATGTGGTATCGTATTATATCTCTCTCCCTACCCCCTTTACACACACAAAAATCTCTTTTCCTTTTCGATCATGTTGCTATACCACCATTATCACAAACCCTGATAAATCAGAGTATCCAGTTAAAGTCAATTACTGTGTAGGGGAGACAATGAGGAGTCCTTGTGGCACCTTAGAGACTAACAAATTTATTTGGGCATAAGCTTTCGTGGGCTAGAACCCATGCATCTGATAAAGTGGGTTCTAGCCCACGAAAGCTTATGCCCAAATAAATTTGTTAGTCTCTAAGGTGCCACAAGGACTCCTTGTTGTTTTTGCTCATACAGACTAACACGGCTACCACTCTGAAACCTGTGTAGGGAAGAAATTAGTAAAGTGAAAGGCTCATTTAGGATGACAACACTTACACTCATACAGAGCTGACCATTCATATCACACATTGAACTCCAGACTGAAACTTTTACACTGATTTACTCCAGGCAGTCGCAAAACCCCAAGCATCTCTTTCAGTGTTAGGTTACAAAGGTTGGCAATAAGATTCATTCAAGCATCAATACTGCCAGTAAAGCAGATGATCTAGAATACTGATTAGAGCAATTACATAAACTTCATAGCTACAGGCCTGCTTTTGGCTTTGACTCTGAACTCAGTGTTGTCAGTTCTCATGATGTTACTGCAAGTCAGATGATACTTGGTGTGTTTCAAAAAGCCACTGCTCCTGGTCTCAGGTAACTACATAAGCAGTTCAAATTTTATTTTTTAATTAAAGTACATTTCTAGCCCTCATGTTTGCAGAAAAAAAGATTGAAAACATAACCAGAGTGCACCTCAAAGGTTCAAAATCCAAAAGGTAAATAAGAACCCCAATATCTTATTTTCAGTAAGCCAGGATTATTGGGGGCTTGATGTATGATTTTTGAACACTGGGACGGGCAACACTGAAGTGAAGGTTTCTTTGGGTGCAAATTTATTAACCGTTACTATTAGCAGGTATGGATGCACCGGTACTAGCACTGAGGTAACCATTTGTGTTGTTTACTACTGGTCATGAATCTCATGTAAGAGCTGGCCCACTGGAACTACTGAATGAAGAACTATTTCCTCATGCTATTCCCTCCTGGAAGTTACTGTGGGCAAGATATTGTGTATTGTGATGGGAAATAAAGGCCAGTTTGGACAAGACATTGCTTTCGTGTGACATACATTCTAGTCCTGGAGGGCTGCCATTTTTCCATAAACAGCTTTTTGTTCCTATCAGTAAAAAGGTGGCAAACTTTGAAATCATTCCTGCTGTGGCCATTTAAAGGCAGTAGTTCATATTCTCTCCCATTCCTGAGCTCCACTTGGTGCAACAGAGAGGAATGGCCATCAGGGAGCACTCTACTCTGCCCTGGATCCAATTAACAGAATTTGGGGGCTACTCTAACCTATGCCAGCTGACAATGGTCCCTAAAGGGCCATCTGCTAGCTCAGATTAGCCAGAGTGCCTTGTGTTCTAGCTCTTCCCACTCCTGCCCCAGAAGGAGAGTAGTATAGAAGCCAGTATATCAACTCTACATCTGCTGGGGAATCCATGGGTTTACATGATGGAAAACATGTATTCGGTATTTGTTATTACTACTTCAAGACAGAGGGTGCGGCAGCATTCCCAGCACCTCTAGTTCCAGCACCACTGGGGGACTCCCACCTCCACAGCCCACTCTGAGAATCCTCCTATGGTTACCATACCCTCTGTATGGGTGCTTCAACCTGCCTCAGTTTTCTCTTTCTAACAGATAAAATATACAACTTACAGTTCAGCTCTAACAGATGTCCTCCAGCCCTTCCCCAGGGCAGGGCTTCACAGTCCTTTACCACTCTGTGCAAGGGGATTTCTTCTCCCCTTGTATTGGGGTTCAAACCACAATGTCAGTTTCCAGGCATTATGAGAGTGCTCTGTTTGTATATATGTAAACAGTTAAGAATATATAAACACAACAGTTCTTGAGTTTTGTGGGACCAGTAAAACATTTGTTGCTGTTGTGCTGCAAATTGCTTCCTTTGCATAGCTCTTTACATCCACTCTTAACCCAGGGCTGGATTATTCTTCATACCCCTCTCAAGGCTCCCCAACCTTCACCCCTTTGAACAGGGCTGGATCCCACTCCCCACTTCAGGGTTCTGTTACCCTCTCCTCAGGCTAAGCTACTAGCCACATCCTTGGCCACTAGCAGAGGAAAGAGAAGAATCTCTTAAGTCTTACCTCAATTCTGATCTCCCAAACAGAGTTCTTAAATGTCCCAGCAGGCCTGGCTCTTGGCCACGTGATCCTTCCCAAATACCATAAGGGCAGAAACTCAGTACTCCACTCTTCTTAAAGGTCCAGCTCAGCTTGCAACAGGGATAGCTGAGGTCAGTGTAGCATCCAATATCTATATAACTCAGACACATTCCTTGATGGTCAGGCACAGGGACTCTTCAAGAATGTTACCTCGCACTGGATTAACTAATAGGTCTTTCCCATCTCTGAACACCAATTATTCTGTTATTTCTTCAAATCCAATAGTGAGGATACAAACATCACAATAACTACTTTTGCCTCATTTAGCAGCTGGGTTGTGTTAGAGGACAAGAAAACCTGATGTGGAGAAGCCAGCTAGAGAATTAGGAATATGATTAATCACTGACATTAATATATAAGAGCATCTTACCTTTATATAGCACCTTTCCCAATCACACATGCTCTATGTGTCTGCACCACCAACCTTGCTTACAGGAGGACAAGGAGATGGCAAAGCAAGCATATAGCTCCTTTCACACTGAAAGATCCCAAAGCACTATATAAATGTAACTACAAGCAGGGCTCATTAATACATATTGAGTTATCCAATCCATGGCTGTTAACCCTTCCTTTCAGATTCTTAAATATTTCTGTTTGCCTTTCATGTACTGGAAACTGATGCAGATTACTAAAATGCAGGAATAACTACATTGTGTGTGTGTGTGGTTTTTTTGTTGTTTTTTTTGGAAGGGGGGGGCACCTTTACATTTTCCCTTCCTGATGTGTTCTAGGCCTGGTCTATGCTACTAATCTGTCTCTTCAGCCTAAGATACCGTACCCAAAGTCTCATTCAGTCTCCTTTTTCAGGGCTTCAGCTTTATTTTCTTCCCCCATAAAAACAGTACAATACATCAAATCAATCATCCCTTTCTCCTAATCCAGGGTCTTCTACATGCTATAGGTTTCCAGTCTACTGAGTACATATCTCCATCATGCACTACTTCAGGGCCTTACATAAAAACCTCCCTACCAACTCTCTACATTTGACTGAGACACCTGCTGGCTTTTATAATCACATGATCTGTAGCTGGTCTCAGCTAGGAGGTAGCTGGTCCATCACAGGTGAGGCTGGGCCTGAATCCCCTTAAAGAGCCAGTCACCCTGTGACAGGCTGTAGTATCTGGCTGTGATAAAATAACTAGCTAGTAATAAAGATATCACTCATGAAAGTAGCTTTGCTCCCAACCCCCTTAAATAACTTTTTCCCCCTAGAGTATTAATAATTTAGTCCATGAGAGAGAAGGATTAAAAGGGAAATACTGTTTCCTGACCACTGAGACAGAACCTCTGAACTCTACATGATAAATGGGGTCTGTGACTTGTCATGAGGCTACTGTGAACATTAAATACTGTGAGATCATGCTGTCTCAGGAAATCTGTGGAATGATAGCATTGTGTTTTGCTCAGCCTTTGTGTTACTCAAAGGTAACACTGAGTTTCTTTTAGTTTGTCTTTAATTTTCATTCCTTGGAAAGTATTTTTCTAGAATAATTTATCCAGCCCCCTGGAAAATTTCTGCCTTTTGTCCAGGGCCGGCTCTGGCTTTTTTGCCGCCCCAGGCAAAAAAGCCTCCGGCCGCCCCCCGGCGGCCGGAGCGCCGCGCCGCCCCCCTCCAGGTGCCGCCCCAAGCACCAGCTTGGGTGCCTGGTGCCTGGAGCCGGCCCTGCTTTTGTCACAGTACTGTATACTGGATTGCCTGCTTTTCATAGGAGATGAGCACCCACTGATCTTATTGAAGGGCTATGGGAGCTGCAGGTATATACTGTTTTGCCTTCAATACACACACAACCTGCCAGAAAGAGTGTCCTCTGATTACCCATCTGCAACCATGGCCATTTCCTGTACATCTAATGCCTTGACTGCCATCCCCACTTGGAAAGCTGTGGAGCAACTCCACTGCTTGGCTACTCAGCCCATACAGTGTGCCTCAAGAGCTCTTATGCCTGGTCTACACTATGAGTATAGGTCAAATTTAGCAGCGTTAAATCGAATTAACTCTGCACCCGTCCACACAATGAAGCCATTTACTTCGACATAAAGGGCTCTTAAAATCGATTTCTGTACTCCTCTCTGACAAGGGGAGTAGCGCCGAAATCGACATTGCTGGTTCGAATTAGGGTTAGTGTGGACGAAATTCGACAGTATTGGCCTCCGGGAGCTATCCCACAGTGCACCATTGTGACCGCTCTGGACAGCAATCTGAACTCGGA
Source organism: Terrapene triunguis (assembly GCF_002925995.2). NCBI lineage: Eukaryota > Metazoa > Chordata > Testudines > Emydidae > Terrapene > Terrapene triunguis. The sequence continues at coordinate 251,459 of NW_020664447.1, read as the reverse complement.
TGCATTGGCCAGGTAGACAGGAAAAGCCCCGCGAACTTTTGAATTTCATTTCCTGTTTGCCCAGCCTGGAGAGCACAGGTGACCACCGAGAGCTCATCAGCACAGGTAACCATGCAGTCCGAGAATCAAAAAAGAACACCAGCATGGACCGTATGGGAGGTACTGGATCTGATCGCTATATGGGGAGAGGATTCCGTGCTAGCAGAACTACATTCCAAAAGACGAAATGCCAAAACATTTGAAAAAATCTCCAAGGGCATGATGGAGAGAGGCCACAATAGGGACTCATATCAGTGTCGCGTGAAAGTTAAGGAGCTCAGACAAGCCTATCAAAAAACAAAGGAGGCAAACAGTCGCTCCGGGTCAGAGCCACAGACATGCCGCTTCTACGTTGAGCTGCATGCAATTCTAGGAGGGGCTGCCACCACTACCCCACCTCTGGCTGTGGATTCCGAGGAGGGGGTAATCTCAGCCATGCCTGAGGATTCTGCGGATGGGGAAGATGAGGAGGAGGAGGAGGACGAGCTTGCGGAGAGCACACACCACTCCGTTCTCCGATCTTTTTCTCAGCCTGACTGAAGTACCCTCCCAAGGCGGTATCCCAGACAATGAGGCCATGGAAGGGACCTCTGGTGAGTGTACCTTTGTAAATATAAAACATGGTTTAAAAGCAAGCGTTTTTTTAATGATTAATTTGCCCTGAGGACTTGGGATGCATTCGCGGCCAGTACAGCTACTGGAAAAGTCTGTTAACGTGTCTGGGGATGGAGCGGAAATCCTCCAGGGACATCTCCATGAAGCTCTCCTGGAGGTACTCCAAAAGCCTTTGCAGAAGGTTTCTGGGCAGTGCAGCCTTATTCCGTCCTCCATGGTAGGACACTTGACCATGCCATGCTAGTAGCAAGTAATCTGGTATCATTGCATGACAAAGCCTGGCAGCGTATGGTCCCGGTGTTTGCTGGCATTCAAGCAACATCCGTTCTTTATCTCGCTGTGTTATCCTCAGGAGAGTGATATCGTTCATGGTAACCTGGTTGAAATATGGGAATTTAGTGAAGGGGATAGAGGTGGCCGTTCCTACTGGGCTGTTTGCCTGTGGCTGAAAAGAAATCCTTCCCTGCAGTTAGCCAAGCTGGGCAGCCATTGGCGCTGAGCTTTTCGTGTTTGGCTAGCAGGGATCTTCCCTGATACCAGCCACACGGTGGGGGGAGGGGTAAAGCGATCATCCCACAGAATTGGATGGGGGGGGTTAGTTTGGTTTCTGCAGGGATCTTCCCTGATACCAGCAACACTGTGGGGGGAGGGGTAAAGCGATCATCCCACAGAATTGGATGCGTGGTGGTGGGGTTTAGTTTGGTTTCTGCTGCTGCACGTTAACAGGAAAACCGCAGCACTTAATGGGCTTTGCTTGGTATGGGAAAGGAGGGCGCTGCTTTTATGAAGGTTGCAGAAGCCGAAAGACAATGGCTTACCATGGCTGCATGCAAGCCGAATTCTGTTGCCCAGCCCTGCATCTGTGATCTCTAACACCAAAGCTGCAGGCACTCAATATAAGATGCAAAATTCAACCTTGTACCGAAATCACATGTGCTATGTAATGTGAATAGTGTTGTTCACCGTGAAAGAGTATAAGCATTGTTCTGTAAAATGTATCTTTTTAAATACTTCTCTCCCTTTTTTCCCTTCCTCCCACAGCTGCAAATTTTTCAAGCCTCCCTCCTCCGTCCCGAAGGCTATCTCAGATAAGGCGGCAAAAAAAACGCACGCGAGACAACATGTTCTCGGAAATCATGCAATCGACCCACGATGAAAGAGCTCATCTGAATGAGTGGAAGGACACGGTATCAAAGTACAGGAAAGATGCCAGTGAACATGAGGCCATGAGGGACACTCGAGATGAGAGGTGGCAGGCTGCAACGCTGGGGCTGCTGCGTGATCAAACGGACATGCTCCAGTGTCTGGTGGAGCTTCAGGAATGGCAGCAGGATCACAGAGTGCCGCTGCAGCCCCTGTATAACTGCCCTCCCCCCTCACCATGTTCCATAGCCTCCTCACCCAGACACCCAAGAACACGGTGCAGGGGGGAGGCTCCGTGCACCCTCCCACTCCACCCCAGTGGACAGCCCAAACAAAAGGCTGTCATTATTTTGAACTTTTGAAGTGGCCTTTTCCTTCCCTCCTATCCTCCTCCCAAACCCCACCCGGGCTACCTTGTCAGTTCTCTCCCTATATTTATAACCAATTAATAAAGAATACATGATTTTTAAATGATAGTGACTTTATTTCCTTTGAAAGCAAGCGGTAATTGAAGTGAGGAGGGTGGTTTGCTTACAGGGAATGAGTCAATCAAGCGGGTGGGTTTTCATCAAGGAGAAGCAAACAGAACTTTCACACCGTAGCCTGACTAGTCATGAAACTGGTTTTCAAAGCTTCTCTGATGTGCAGCACTTCCTGGTGTGCTCGTCTAATTGCCCTGGTGTCTGGCTGCGCGTAATCAGCGGCCAGGCGACTTGCCTCAACCTCCCACCCCACCATAAATGTCTCTGCCTTACTCTCACAGAGATTGTGGAGCACACAGCAAGCACAATAACAATGGGAATATTGGTTTGGCTGAGGTCTGAGCGAGTCAGTAACATGTGCCAGCGACCCTTTAAATGTCCAAAGGCACATTCTACCACCATTCTGCACTTGCTCAGCCTGTAGTTGAACAGCTCCTGACTACTGTCCAGGCTGCCTTTGTATGGCTTCATGAGCCATGGCATTAAGGGGTAGGCTGGGTCCCCAAGGATAACTATAGGCATCTCAACATCCCCAACGGTTATTTTCTAGTCTGGGAAGGAAATCCCTTGCTGCAGCCATTTAAACAGATTAGTGTTCCTGAAGATGCGAGTGTCATGAACCCTTCCCGGCCATCCCACGTTGATGTTGGTGAAACGTCCCTTGTGATCCACCAGTGCTTGCAGCACCATTGAAAAGTACTCCTTGCAGTTTATGTACTGGCTGCCCTGGTACTCCAGTGCCAAGATAGGGATATGGGTTCCATCTATCGCCCCACCACAGTTAGGGAATCCCATTGCAGCAAAGCCATCCACTATGACCTGCACATTTCCCAGAGCCACTACCTTTGGTAGCAGCAGCTCAGTGATTGCTTTGGCTACTTGCATCACAGCATCCCCCACAATAGATTTGCCCACTTCAAATTGATTCCCGACTGACCGGTAGCTGTCTGGCGTTGCAAGCTTCCACAGGGCTATCGCCACTCACTTCTCCACTGTGAGGGCTGCTCTCATCTTGGTATTCTTGCACTTCAGGGCAGGGGAAAGCAAGTCACAAAGTTCCATGAAAGTGTCCTTACGCATGCGAAAGTTTTGCAGCCACTGGGACTCGTCCCACACGTGCAACACTATGCAGTCTCACCAGTCTGTGTTTGTTTCCCAGGCCCAGAATTGGCGTTCCACGGCTAGAACCTGCCCCATTAACAACATGATCTCCAAAGCACCGGGGCCCGCAGTTTGAGAGAATTCTGTGTCCATGTCCTCATCACTCTCGTCGCTGCGCTGCAGTCACCGCCTCCTCCTCGCCTGGTTTTACAGGTTCTGGTTCAGCATAAACATGTTTTGGGTACATGTCGTCAGTCGCCCCTCCCTCCATGAAAGCAACGGCAGACAATCGTTTCACGCCTTTTTTCTGTGCAGAGGTGTTTACAGTGTTCATGACTGCTGTCTTGAGCTGAGCGGGCTCCATGCTTGCCGTGGTATGGCGTCTGCACAGTTCACCCAGGAAAAAAGGCGCGAAACGGTTGTCTGCCGTTGCTTTCCCGGAGGGAGGGGGAGGATGTACCCAGAACCACCCGCGACAATGTTTTTGGCCCCATCAGGCATTGGGATCTCAACCCAGAATTCCAATGGGCGGGGAGGCTGCAGGAACTATGGGATAGCTATGGGATAGCTACTCACAGTGCAACGTTCTGGAAGTCAACGCTAGCCTCGGTACATGGACGCGCACCGCCGAATTAATGTGCTTAGCGTGGCCGCATACACTTGACTTTATACAATCGGTTGCCAAAAATTGAATTCTGTAAATTCGGAGTAATCTCATAGTGTAGACATACCCTTAGAAACTCATAAACAGGTGAAGCTGACTGAAGATGGGGGTGCAGACAGGCAGGAGGTAGCTGTGGTTGGGGAACCCAGCTATAGATAATGAGGGAGCAGTGTTGGGTGGGGCCTTGCATTTGTAACTTTGCATAGAGCCCCATAAAGGCTAGGGGCTGCCCTACAGCAGATACAACAGAAGTGGCAGACAGGAATAGCCTTAGGATCCATGAGGCCCATGAAAAACATCAACAGGACTGTTGTACTCTGCATCTTAATGAAGACTATGATATTAGATTATAATCTAAAGCCGGGTTTCTGCTGTGAAGCCTCTTGGCATTAGGGGTCCGCACTGTCAGACTCTGCAAGCACCATGGATAGTGGTTAAAGCAAAAGTCTAGGAAGAATGAGACTGGCTCACCGTGCAATCTCAGGCAAGTCACATAATCTCCCTGTGCCTCTGTTTTTCCATGTGTAAAACTGGGATAATATTATGTAGCTACCTTTTGGGTCTGACTTTAGTGCAAAGAGTTGTCTTCAATGGGACTAGCTCATATGCTTAAAATTAAGCATATGCTCAAGTGCTTTGCTGAATCAGGGCCATGGTAAAGCTATCTGAGTACCTCAAATTAAAAGTGGTATGTACATGCAAAGGGTGATTATTTAGTTTACATAATTGCATCTGTGGACTTTGAACTATTCTTATTTCAAGTGTTCTTTAATATTGTAGTATACTTAAGATTAGGATCCCTGTAGGGTGACCAGATGTCCCAATTTTATAGGGACAGTCCCGATATTTGGGGCTTTTTCTTATATAGGCTCCTATTACCCCCCACCCCATCCCGATTTTTCACATTTGCTGTCTGGTCACCCTAGATCCCTGTGACACTCTGTACCTCAGGGGAACACCCTACATCCCCATGTTCATCTTTACAAAATGATTGTGTGGTATCCAATGCAAAGTTTGTCATGTTGGGTGTCTTCGGAAGGCTCATAATGCACTGAGCACGGTTGTTATAGTGATGTTATAGTAATTGTTACAGTAAGGTTATAGGTTATAATTTCATGTGTATATAATTATGAGGGTGAAAATGTATCCTCATGGCTTAAAGCAAGCCAAGAACAGAGAAGCAGTTCACACCTCGTCAGGGCATGGATGGGACAAACCCAGCCCAGCCTCACAGGAACAATGGACACTGACTTAGGCAGCAACAAAAGAATCTGTTAGACCCTCGAGGGAGTCACCCCCTTCCTTTGGGCAGTTCGGGACTGCGATGAGGTAATGCTCATCTGACTCTGAAAGGGGGGAGGAGGGGCAAAGCCAAGAGGAAAGAAAGGACATGATAAAAGGGAGACATTTTGCCATGCTCTCTCTCTTTCACCTATATCTGCAGACACTACCACCACCAAGTGACTGAACCACTGATCAAAGGGGAGAGCCTGGCTGAAGAGCCAGCCTGGGGTGAGAAGCATCTATAAGTTTGTAAGGACAATGAAAGTGTTAAGATCAGCTTAGAATGTGTTTTGCTTTTATTTCATTTGACCAAATCTGACTTGTTATGCCTTGACTTATAATCACTTAAATCTATCTTTATAGTTAGTAAACCTGTTTGTTTATTGTACCTGAAGCAATGTGTTTGGTTTCCAGAGACTCCCCTGGGAAGAACAAGCCTGGTACATATCAATTTCTTTGTTAAATTGACAAACTTATGTAAGCTTGCAGCGTCCAGTGGGCATAACTGGACACTGATTCGCTAGCAAGTAGCTGGGAGCAGCTTACATGCCAGAGGCTGTGCGTGAACAGCCCAGGAGTGGGGTTCTCACAGCAGAGCAGGATAAGACTGGTTCCCAGAGTCAAGGATTGGAGTGGCCTAGCAGATCACCAGTCCAGACAACACCAGAGGGGAAGGTCACAATCCCTTCATACAACTCTGATAATAAAGACTAAATAACATGAGTAAACAGAGCAACTGAATGTAGTTCCAGAGAATGAAACTTATGTTTTTGTTTTCCCAAAAAGAGAGAGTTGCCTCTCAAGTCAAACTCCTGTCTACATAAACAGCACTCCACTTCTGTATATTGTAGGATTATGTGTCACTCTGGACTCACGTCTGTTTTATTAAATTTTACATAGTCTCACTATCTGTAGTCTGACATTTCTGATTACAGTCACTTGCAGACAAGAAATAGCTTGAACTTTTCAGTTTTGGTGGGGGATAAGAAAAAATCTAATTGCTCCTTAAGTCGAAAGCAACACTGCAGCAGGACGTGATTGTGTTGCTCAAATGATATCATTGGTTCATTAAAGTGCCCCGGGCTGCTGCAAGGGATGAATACTTCTCACGTCATAATCAGCCCTATTAGGCTGATCTGTGGATTAGATCAGAAACAGGCTGAAGGGCAACCAAATCTCTTCTGTCTGAAATAGAATCTTTTGTACAAGCTTGTGACCCTTAGAAACTTATCATACAGCTGCAGTTGGTGATGCAATTGCTGTTTTCTAGAGATGGAAGGCAGATAAGCTGAGCATTTCTAAAGATTCCTGAAGCAACCACAGGCTCTGCATAGGTTCTCAGAGGAACTATCCGTATAAGGCTGTTAAATTATAAATACTACACAATAAAATCCCAAGTTAAGTATTTCAAAGGATATTGTTATCAGTCAAGAGGTTACAATACTAACAACTAAAGTGGCTCAGAAATACAGCACATCCAAGGCTCCCAACTTCTCTGTTTTAAGTGGCCTGATTTGTAACTTTCTTCATAGCAGTATATGTAAGGACGAGATTAGTGGGTTAGATAGGCACCTTGCAATTTACCCTGAGTAAGGGGCAGTGGGTAGCTGGAAGGCCCCAGGAATTGTGACTCAGTTTGATCCCTGCTTCCTTGTTACTCTATGGAGGAAGTTACTTGTGCCTGCCCTATTCCTAGTACACCAATTCTCCTCTCCACAGCTCTATAGTGATGCTGTGTGTTGGAGGGTGGGGCTGTGGCTCTGTCCACTCCTTGCCACTGCAAGCCCACAAGTACAGGAGGGGGAGTGGGAAACAGACAGTGCTGCTGTTGCCCTAGTGTGACCAGCAACATGGGTAACCCACACAGGGGAGCAAGGAAAGCATCTCATGCCTGCTACTCTCATTTGTGGGTGTGTTGTTGTGTTATACAACTTCATACATTTTCCCCCTAAACATAAACATCATTAAAGGATTATTGAATGCTTTCATCTACTAAACTGAATAATAGCAGCACCTAGCTCTTACATAACACTTTTCATCCGTTGATCTCACAGTGGTTTACAAAGATCAATATCATTATCCCCATTTTACAGGGAGGGAAACAGAGACAAGGAAGTGAAGTGACTTGCCTAAGGTCAGTCAGCAAGTCAGTGACAAAGCTGGGAACTAAACCCAAGTCTCCTAAATCCCAGTGCAGTGATCTATCTTTAGGTAGCCACCCTGCCTACCCAAAAACAGTTTTAACAAAAAAACTCCCTCAGCAGGGAATTAAAATCTATTAAGGATCTGACCTTGCAGGCCTGATACAGACAAGGCTCCTAGGAACATCAGTGGGAGTTTCCCTTTGGCCCAGTACCTACAGGGGTAACAGTTCTGAGGTTTTTCTAGCAATGAGACTCACACGGAACCCATGCTATAGAATTTTATTTTATTTTTTGTAAAACTGGGCTAATATCTCAGAGGCAAAATAATCCATCTACTAAAAAAAAAGTAACAGGATTAATTTATGGGAAGCATGTCACAATGCTTGCACAGATGCAAAAATTAAATAAATAAAAATTTCCTATGATGATGACAGAGTTTAGGACTAACCTCTTTTTAGTAAGAGGCCCTTAGTGCTTCCAGATAACTGCCCTGCTACTCCTCTGGTTGTAAAATTAAAAAGTAATTCTGTGCTACATTTAACAGACTAATTTGAACAGACATATCTTATTACCCTTTTGCATTTTGGATTTATAGTTTATTTGCCTTTTATTAACTGTTAGGGTGACCAGACAGCAAGTGTGAAAAATCAGGACGGGGGTGGAGCATAATAGGAACCTATATAAGAAAAAGACCCAAAAATCAGGACTGTCCCTATAAAATTGGGACATCTGGTCACCCTATTACCTGTACACAATTGAGTGTATCTTGCTAACTGACATACTGTCTGCTTTGGTATAGGGCTAACATTTGTGTACCCTTAGCATCCAGCCAAATGAAGCAAGGGAGAAAGACTGTATATTTTATATGCAAAGAAAAAAAAGAGAGCGAGAGAGAGAGAAAGAAAAAAGACTGCAAGGGTAAGGATGAAAAATTCAAAGGTAGTACTCTGAACGTAAAGGACTCGACCCAGCAAATATTTGCTCCTGGGCACAGTGCTTAACAGCTGCTGCATTCCAAACCACAAGTGGCTGCATTACAGTCATGGCTAGAGTAACATTTAAATCCCCTCTACCTACCTCACAGGCACGCCAGGAAGCTTTATTAGTTAATGCTTGTAAAGCCTTTTAAGATCCTTGGTTGACACTACAGAAGTATTGTTGTTAGCCAATAATGTAATATAGTTGTAGTGCTAAGGAGGCAGGGTTTGGGGTACTGGCCTGAAAGCCAGGAGACCTGAAGTTTGATTCTACTCTCACTTACACTTGTAAAAATCAGGAGTCATTCCAATTAAATGAGAGGATATAAATGTTATACTGTAAAATGCAATGATATAAAATCAGTGTGAGAGAGCTTAAAAAAGAAGCGCTGGATATTCCTGGCTCTGCTTGTGCAGGTCTCTGTGCCTCATTTGCCTCCCTCCTACAATCTGTAAATTGGAGATAACAATACTTATTTTCTTTTGCAGAGTGTTTTGAGCTCTATGAATGAAATGCCCTATTCTACTCCTAAGTATTATTATAGCTGCAGTTTATAAACGGTTAATAATGTTCAGTCCTAATTTGTTTATGCTGTTTCATAGAGGTTAGCAAGGATGGGGGTGGAATTTTGTTTTGGATAGAGCATTACATTTTTCATTGTGGGGGAGAGGGGAAAGTCAGGGTTTCTCTTATCTGAATTTTACCTGCCCAAATGCTGGATATATCCCAACTGGCCATCTTTAACAGACCCACTTACATAAAGTCTTCATGACTTTCCACCCCTTTTCCCAAAATTTGTAAATGCTTATCCAAATCCCAAACTGCCAATATCATCCACATTGGAACTGGTTCTTTGGAATTTGGCTCAACTTGACTGTTCAGTTAACCTGAACTTTTTTTTTAATGGCTATCATACTTCCCACCACAGCTGATTCGGTGACAGTTTCTCCAGCACAAGATAGGAGCTGCCCACTACCTACTCCAGAGTAACATGGGGTTAAGGGATCTATGCAAATTACTAATCTCCATCACAAAGAACCTGCCGGAACCATAAAAGAGACTGGTCCCCAACAGCCCTGCTCAACTTGAAAGCCCCTTCTGGGCTCTGAAGAATGAGAATTCTGACCCAGACAAGGGTCCTAAGTAAGCAGCATCAAAGAGAATAAAATATTAGCTCATAAAACCAGCCCAAAGGACCTTGCTAGAAAACCCAGGCAATGTATTTTAATATAGGTACTACACTTGCTCAAAGCAAAGCTAGCAGTAATTAGTTGCCACACTATATCTCAGGCTGACAGGTAGATGTAACAAGGCATGCTTCCCTTCCTTTTGTCCTAAAAGCTAAATTAGTACTACTCAGCAATCTCCCAATAATTCTATGCCAGTGAGACCATTTACAGGTGCCTCTGGTATGTGTTTTGCACTGCCATTAGCATTAACCTTTTATATTTATGTAATTCCAGTTACTTGACCTGTGCTGGTTAATGTTTTTAATAAATCCTGCTGGTGAAAGGGAAGAGGTTGCACTAGTCACCACACTGTTCATTACAGTGTTATAGCCTTCCAACTTGCATCAGAGGGAAAAGTTGTCACACAATGGAGGGAGGGAAAAAAGCCTTAGCCCATCAAACTCAAAAGTATTTAAAAAAATCCTCCAGATGAATAAAAAGGCAATGAGCAGTTTGCAGACATCCCATTTGTACAGTGAATATTGTTGAACTATTTCCTGTTGCCAAGGCATGCAGTGGCTGCAGGTTACTATGGTAAGGCCATGTATTATCATGCAGATTATGCAGAGTTATTGCGAGGAACTGCCCAGCAACAGAGCAAATTTTTCACTCGATTGATTCCAGCATTGAAAAGGAAACAAAACAGCTGCATGAATGCACAGCTGCATTGGCCCAAACCAAACCCACCAGCAACTCTGGAAACTTGGGAGCCCAATCCTGCTTTCAGTGATTAGTTGGAATTTTTCTATTTACTTCAATGGGAGTGGGAGTGGGAGTAGGAGGAGGCCCTTGAACTCCAGGAAACGCGTGCAATGTTTTTTAACTACATTGCTTGCTGTAAGGGTGGCATTAACAGTGAAGAAACTGACTGATCAGACACCCTCCAATCTGAAAGTACTAATGATGGGAGGAGCCAAAACACAGATCTGTTTTGAGTGCAGGGACATTCACAGCTCTGATAATTCTCAAAAAGATCTGCAGATGGGCATATTTATTCTCCAGTTTATTAGCCAGGAAGAACAAGGCTAGATACTTCTTTTCCTCTCCCCAGAGAATCAGGAAGATCGGTTTTATACACATTTTGTATTTAGGATTAATTTACATACAGTGATTTGAAGTCTTTGAAAAGGTAGCGAAATGCTGACTGAGAACACAATCTTGAAGTTCTGTATTTTTTCCAGAGAAAGCAGAACAGCATAACTTGCAGCCTTACTTTTCTAAACACCATTAATCTGCTCCTGCCCTGTCCGATTGTTACAGTCATAGATGTGCTGAGAGGTGGTGTTTTGTTTTTCACTTAATATTTTCAGCAGTCTAGTGGCAGCAATGATTTATCACTGAGATAATCTTTGTTTGTGTTTCCTTACTTGAAATAAATTACCTGAGGAAAAGTCATCTATTTTTCATAGAAGGCCTTGAAAATGGAGCTCTGGACAGTTATAAAATTTTGCAAATATTAAAAGTGGTTCTCACAATCTGAGGAATGGTTCCCCATTATTTATCTTTCACAGGGGAGACATCATAAAATAAACAGTCACATACCACAGAATACTTCAGGATAATAATAAATATATACTTAGCATTCAAACAGCACTTTAAATCTTTAGAGCACCCTGCAAACATTAACTAACCAGAGGCTTCCTTTCCTTCCAGCCCCTTATGCAGGGCAGGGGTTGGTGGTGTTGCTAATCTCTCCCCTCTGTATATTATCTCCCACACCTTTTCTCTAGCTCTCTCTTAATGACTGTAGGAATTATGCATGCATATCAAGTACATATTGATTTATTCCTAGGGATGTAGGACTTACCATTCCAAGTCAGATTGTCAGCAGCTGCAAAGTGATGTCTCAAAAGTGGGCAGAGGTGGTACTAACATGTGAAATTATGTTCAGAGACAAATTTTACAGCTGCATGTAAAGGTGCCTGATAAATCAGGGTAAGCGTTGCTTAACCCACCATGACTTCACTGCACACTATTGCTCCAGGATGCCTGTTATGTGCTCAGCAGAGGTGGATGCTTGATGCTTTAGAGGAAAGGAACAATCCTTTCCCCATGGCCACATTAAGGCATCAGTGTCCACATGGGTGCTGCTCTTACCTTGGTGTATCAGTAGGACTTCTGGGGTTCTATCCCACGGTGCTTTGCACTGCACTAGGTTGCATCGTTCTATGATTCTTTCCAAGTGAATTGTGAGAGAACCTGTTTCTGGCTATGTCATGGAAATTGTGGGAAGGTGTTGGACTATGAAGTCCCCAAGTGGATTAGTCTGTGTCTTCACTGCAAAGTTGGCAGTTTACCATCCCAGTTGAAAATGGGTTTTAGCCTATAGCTCCAGACAAGTCAGCTAGTTGGGATGTAAAGCACCCCCATACTTGGTGAGAGGTTTTTGTATGAATGGGAGCCAGGTTAACTCTGCAGTGAAGACAATCCCTGTGTGTGACAGAAGAGGAGAGCACTCCCAGGCCAATGCACTACAACTGCTATGTAATGGGGACACCCCTCCTTTCTCAAGGATGGTTAAGATTCTGTCACAGGTATTTTTTTAGTAAAAGTCAGGGACAGGTCACAGGCAATAAACAAAAATTCATGTAAGCCCATGACCAGCCCCTAACTTTTACTAAAAATACCCAGAGGCGTGTGGGGTGGACTAACAGTGGGACTGTTGCTGGAGGGGGGCGTGCTGCTCCAGCCCCAGGGCTGACTACCGGCCAACTGCTCCTGCCCAATCACAGACCAGGTCACCACTGTGCTAGGCACACTGTACAAACATAGAACAAAAACACTGACCCTGCCCAAAGTGCTTATGGTCCATGTGTAAGTCAAGAAACAACAGATGGATACAGACAAATGGGGGAGCACTAGGAAATAATGAGAGGATACTGGTCAGCATGATAGGCAGTGGTCTTGGCCCTCCAGCAGCCAGTTTTTGTAGGCATGTCCAGAAATCTGAGATTTGATTGTTCAGATGAAATACAAATATTAGTCCTAAAATTGTCCAATCTTTTTAAAATAAATCTAGTGCAGTATTTTACTTTGATCAGTATCAGCATCTTCAGGCCAGCTAAATCCGCTGGGAAGAATACAAAGGCTCTGTTCTGAATTTACCTCCCATACACGTTATAAATTAAGGTGTCTGAAACAAACTCTGCTGTAGGCTACCACCTCTTCCACCCCTCCCCCCAGATCTGTGATGGGCTTCTGTACTTTTAAAATACTTTTTCCAACCTCCTCTTTCCCTTAAACACTTTTCAAAAGTTGAGAAAATTTAAACATTTGAAAATAGCAGGTTTTAACTGAGGCTCCACTTTGGCAACAGAGCTCAGTGGATATAGCAGGGAGAATGGACTGAGCTCTGGTCACTCAACAACATGGCCTTAGAGACTATACTGCCTGTCTTCAAGTCCCATGGCTATTCCAGCTGTCATGCTAACTTGAAGGTGGTGAGCACAGGAATGGTTCTGCAATTTATAAGTCAGTGAGGCTACAGAAACTTCCCCCCAGCAAGAGCCAGAAGGGGTACCTGCCTCCTCATCCTTCCCACCAACTCTGCAAGCTGCTGTCACATCAAACGATATTAGCTGTTGACTTCGCTCCTGCACCTCCATCAGCACAGTAGACCAGACCTGTTAGGTGCTAATGGAAAGAGCTGCACAAAAAGAAGAAAGCTATTTGCAGCACACCACAGTTTTACTGGTCCTACAACTACAGGCCCTATGCTATATATTCTTGAGAGCCACCTACCGGGACTGTGCCTGTTAAGACATCTCCTAACACCAAAGATAAGTACTTGTGGGTGTATGGCTGAGATTAGAAGTGTGGGTACGTCACATGCAATCACTGGAGGCAGTCCTCTACAGATTACAGTACATACATCTCCCCTCCCCAGGCCTCTGTGCTTTTCAGAGGCATTACGTAATTGTGAATTATAATTTTCAAAACTAATTGCATTTACATCTCAAAGTATTTTACATGCTGAAGCTGCACATAAGACATACAGTACCGCTGAAATGCAACCACCTCTAGAGCAGAGGGCATCAGGCAGGCAAAGAACAAGTCCAAGGAAGTTTAGCAAGAAGGAAAATATTGGCGAAGACATTGGGACAAACTGTTACAAAAGTTGCACAGAATCGTTAATGAAGGAGTTGCATAGAAGGAAAAAAACAGCTCAGGCTCACTCTAAGGCTACACTGGTCTACAATTTTTGAGAAGTCGTCTGCTTCAGAGATAAAATGTGCTATTTATTATGTATTTTGATGTGCTGAATTCAAATATGACAATTAAAACAACTGATTGGCTACTGTTTCTAAGATATTTAAGTTTTTACATTTTATGTCTATGTATATTGTGTAGATAGTAGAGTTTTAATCAAATTGTAAACCTAGGTCTTTTCATGTGTTTATGGTTGCTTTACATGATAATATTTCACCTGTCCTGTTTATGTAACACTTTAAAAATCAGCAAAAGGGTTATATAAATAAAATTTATTATGAAACAAAAGCCAAAAAACTATTATGTACATAGTTTAGTCCTATTCAGTGTCTACTCGGCGCTTCTTGGCTTGTCTCTTGCATTCATTAAATGGAGCATCTCTTGTCACTGTCCAGCAATAGTCTGCAAGCATTGATGGGCTCCATTTGCCCTGATAGCGTTTCTCCATTGTTGCAACGTCCTGGTGAAATCGCTCGTTGTGCTCGTCGCTCACTGCTCTGCAGTTCGGTGGAAAAAAAATCTAGATGAGAGTGCAAAAAATGTATCTTTAGTGACATGTTGCAACCAAGGCTTTTGTATGCCTTGAGGAGGTTTTCCACCAACAACCTGTAGTTGTCTGCCTTGTTGTTTCCGAGAAAATTTATTGCCACTAACTGGAAGGCTTTCCATGCCGTCTTTTCCTTGCCACGCAGTGCATGGTCAAATGCATCATCTCGAAGAAATTCACGAATCTGAGGACCAACAAAGACACCTTCCTTTATCTTAGCTTCACTTAACCTTGGAAATTTTCCACGGAGGTACTTGAAAGCTGCTTGTGTTTTGTCAATGGCCTTGACAAAGTTCTTCATCAGACCCAGCTTGATGTGTAAGGGCGGTAACAAAATCTTCCTTGATTCAGCAAGTGGTGGATGCTGAACACTTTTCCTCCCAGGCTCCAATGACTGTCGGAGTGGCCAATCTTTCTTGATGTAGTGGGAATCTCTTGCACGACTATCCCATTCGCAGAGAAAACAGCAGTACTTTGTGTATCCAGTCTGCAGACCAAGCAAGAGAGCAACAACCTTCAAATCGCCACAAAGCTGCCACTGATGTTGGTCATAGTTTATGCACCTCAAAAGTTGTTTCCTGTTGTCATAGGTTTCCTTCATATGGACTGCATGACCAACTGGAATTGATGGCAAAACATTGCCATTATGCAGTAAAACAGCTTTAAGACTCGTCTTCGATGAATCTATGAACAGTCTCCACTCATCTGGATCGTGAACGATGTTGAGGGCTGCCATCACACCATCGATGTTATTGCAGGCTACAAGATCACCTTCCATGAAGAAGAATGGGACAAGATCCTTTTGACGGTCACGGAACATGGAGACCCTAACATCAGGAGATTCCACTGCTGTAGTCTGAAGCCCAACAGCTCTGCCTTACTCTTGGGTAGTTCCAAATCCCTGACAAGGTCATTCAGTTCACCTTGTGTTATGAGGTGTGGTTCAGAGGAGGAGGATGGGAGAAAATGTGGGTCCTGTGACATTGATGGTTCAGGACCAGAAGTTTCATCCTCTTCCTCGTCTGACTCAAGTGAGAATGATTCTGGTGCATCAGGAACCGGCAGTCCTTCTCCGTGGGGTACTGGGCGTATAGCTGATGGAATGTTTGGATAATGCACAGTCCACTTTTTCTTCTTTGACACACCTTTCCCAACTTGAGGCACCATGCAGACGTAACAATTGCTGGTATGATCTGCTGGCTCTCTCCAAATCATTGGCACTGCAAAAGGCATAGATTTCCTTTTCCTGTTCAACCACTGGCAAAGATTTGTTGCACAAGTGTTGCAGCATATGTTTGGGGCCCACCTCTTGTCCTGATCTCCAATATTGCAGCCAAAATAAAGGTGATAGGCTTTCTTAACCATAGTGGTTATACTGCGCTTTTCTGATGCAAAAGTCACTTCACCACAAACATAGCAGAAGTTATCTGCACTGTTCACACAAGTACGAGGCATCTCTGCTCACTTTGGCTAAACAGAAATGTGTCCCTTTGCAAAATCAAACACTGACAAATAAGAGAGCATGACACTATGATTTCTAGAGCTGATATAGGGCAATTTGTTCAGCAGAGTGATGTAAGCTTCATTATGATTGCATCATCCATGACTTCTAGGAATAACGTGATGCAATTCATATCAGGTATGACGCAATACCAGCTTCAGATTGCATCATTCATTGTTTGCCTAAAAAGCAAGTACTGTCCAAACCCAGTCAGATTTATTCATAGATCCGGTCAAAAATGTATTTTAGTCATTTCTGGTTTAAATTGAGATCCCTTCCCTTTATAACTCACTTATCCTCCGCCATTCCCAAGTCAAGGGTCGTATATACTGACCCAATAGCATATCTTGAAAACTAGAGCCAATCAACAATTTTAAGCATTATTTTCGTTCTCAGTGACCCAGAATTAGTAAAGTTTGACTACATTTATTTCAGAAGCATTTTGGCTGTAGAGCAGTGCTATCAGTCTCCTTCAATTGTATTATTTTCCCTATAGCATCCACATATCTCCAGCATTGAATTATTAGAATCCAGGAGGATGGCTGGTGGGAGCTAGACACAACATTGGTAGCATTAGGAATGAACAGGAACACTAACATTAACCCATAGGGGAAATTTGGATGGTTTCCAACTCAGCATTTGAACTACAAGGGTTGGTCTCATCTCTGTTCATAATTACTAACCTTCATATAGTCAGCTATGTAGCAATACAAATATTTATATAATGGTAGCACCCAAAGGCCACCTGGTATTGTACATACAGAAGAGAATCTGTACCTTGAAAGCATTTGACAGCAACAGAGTATTACAAATCCTGAAGTTTGGAGATCAAACTCAAAGCATCAATAAAATTTTGCTTTTATTCTAGCCGCATATGGAATAATTTTTATCGTCAAAACTTACTCTTAAAATATTTTTCATGAAAGGCCACAGAAAAAAAATTAATGAAGCATTAGGAATATATGCGCTATAGTAATGTTATCAGAGTCTTTTTTAAAACTGCATCCTTTGTTCTCTGCTCCCAACTCCAAAATGACATTTCTCAGGAGAGACCTCTAGAAGATTTTTGGCAATTAGTCCACAAATGTTTGATATGGACTATGAACATTAAAAACCACCATTCAGTATTTTTATGTAAATAGCACAATACCAACATTTGTGTTAAGGGAGTTAGCTCACTAAGGGCTTGTCTACACTAGACAGTTAAGTCAACCTATGTTAGGTCAACTTACAGCCACCACAGTAATTACTGCAGTTCTTCATGTCCACGTTACCCTCCTTCTGTTGGTGGTATGTCCCCTCACCAGGAGCACTTGCACCAACTTAGAGGGGCAACATGGGGTGCTGAGAGCTCAGGATCTCTGCTCAGACCACAGCTAACAAGCTGCTGCTTCAGCTCTCCACTACCCACAGAGCTAACCAGCTGTAGCCCAGCAGCCACCCAGGCTCTCAGCTCCCTGGGGCAGCAGCTGGAGCCACCCACCCTGGGGTGACTGCCCAAGCTGTGAGCCTAGCAGTGTTCACAGCAGGGAGCCTACCAGCTTTTCTTGTCAATTTCACAGCTGCCTCAGGCTCAGAGTAGCAGTGGGGGCTCACTGCTGAAGCAGTGAAATTGACAAGAAAGGCTGGTAGGCTCCTTCTTGTGAAATTTGTGCCCAGCACTGGGCTCAGAGTTGGGGCTGTTACCCCAAGGTAGAGTGGGGCTTGAAAGCTCCAGCTGTGAGCCTGAGGCCAGGCTCAATTTCATGGTAGGGAGCCTACCAGCCTTTTTTAATTTCACAGCTTCAGCTGTGAGCCCCTTGCTGCAGAGCAGAGCTGTGAAATCTAACTCAGTAGTGTAGACCAAGCCTAACATCGAGACAGAAAACAGTGGAAGAGGGTGGTAGCTGCAGAAAGATAAAGGATGGACCTGTGGTTAAGGGACTTAGAACTTTACTAATTCTTCCAGATAACATCTGATGCCAACATTTTTGGTTATGGCCACAATTTTGCCTATGTATGTCAGTTCCCCCTGTAAAATAGGGATGATAAAGCTTTCCTACCTGAGGGTAGACATACAGAGAAATTCAGTAGTGTTTGTGGGGCACAAAAACTGGAGCTGTGAAGGGAGAAGCAATTCTCCACCCCCAATAAGCTTTGGCCATTACTAAGAAAATTTAGAACAGAGCTTCAGCATTAACAGTAGGGTGCATGGTGGGTATCTTGCCCCTACAGAACAGTTCTTTTAAGCAGGTATTTGCAGAACCAGCAGGGTCAAAATCTCAGAACTCCTTACAGTTACTATTTCTTGCACCTACCCTTTCAAAATGGAGTAGAGATTAGGGTTGCTGGGCAGTCTCTACTTGGAAAGAAGTGGTTGTAATGCAATCAAGATGTAAGATGACTACTGAGGCAGTGAAGTGTTCCACTGGACCAAGTAGGTTACAAGGAAAAATCTACTGCATGAAGTTCTTGCTTCAATTTAACTTACTTGGGCACCAATTACCATAAAACCTGAGCTATTCAATCTTTGATATATTTATCCTCATAACACCCATGAGGTAGGGCAGTACTATTATCTTAATTTTACAGAGGAACTGTCATACAGGAAGTGGGACACAGCCAGGCCTTGATAGCCAGTCCCAGGATAGCATCCTAAGCCAACTGGATCTCACAAGAACAGCCATACTGGATCCATTTAACCTAGTATCCAGGTGCCCCAGAAGGAATGAACAGAACAGGTAATCACCAAGTGATGCATCCAGTCATACATTCCCAGCTTGCAGCAAATCCTTCTACTATATACATAAAGCAACCTCAGCTGCTGTACTGTGTTAAGCTTTTTTAGGTCAGCATAAGTCAACAGGAACACAGTTGGACTAGAGAACTGCCACTGAGGAAGGAGGCCTCTCTGGTAAGAGCTTGCTCCTGAAATCAACCACCCTTTCCGAGAGCTCAACTTACAACAGGTAAGGATCGTTTTGTGGAAGCTTTCAAGCCCCTGTCTAGGTCCTCCAATGAAACAGGATACTAGATTTAACATTTTAAGGCAAGAAATTCTGCTTTATATGTACAGAAAGCCTAAGGGGGCACAAACTTTTCCCTTTGTCAAGCCATCTAACCAAAATATTTAGAAATTGTAACCTTCCAAAAGTGTTTTGAAAACCTGCTTTTTTAAAAAGGCAGTGAGCAGGGCAATGGACAGATTTTAATGGCACAAGAGCAGGATTACAACTGGTTTTCTTAATCTATTAAAACAAGATGGATCAGATACCACTATATTCAATCAACCTGTACAACTGCAACTGGGTTATTTATTTTTCTTGTATCAGTGACTGATTTATCAGCACAGACCCTAGATTCAAATAGTGCTAAGGGCATGGGAATCTCTGCAAAATTCATATAATACAGAAACCATTAAATTATGGGTATTAAGAGGGTCTAACAAATAGTCAAATACTAGTCAATTTCTCCTTGCAAGGGCTAGATTCAACTATTATATTTCCAACCCTTTCCCAGATTGAAATGCAGCAGCTCAATTTGAATTTGCCACATTAGAAAAGGCAAATCAATTGTTTACCTGT
Source organism: Terrapene triunguis (assembly GCF_002925995.2). Taxonomy (NCBI): domain Eukaryota; kingdom Metazoa; phylum Chordata; order Testudines; family Emydidae; genus Terrapene; species Terrapene triunguis. The sequence continues at coordinate 231,960 of NW_020664447.1, read as the reverse complement.
TTTCTAAGTTAGGGCAGCAAGAGGAACATGTGCTATTGTAAAACCACAAGGTAAGAACAACTAGTTCAGAAACTGGGTGTACAGCAGCAAGATGGCTACTGTCACTAGCTTCACAGATCGGGCACAGGCTTCAACGAGAACCACATAAAATACATTCAGCTGGCTTGATCCAGTTCACTTCACATCCGTCCAAATATGATCCAGTATACTACACATACCTCCATTTTTTAACAAGCACCCTTTATAATATTAGATATAATTTACACCAGCTTCCCAAAACTTATTTATTGAAACTTCCACACAGAATTTAGAAGACAACACCGGTCTTTAATGTGACTTTATTCTTTCAGTAAAAAGAAGAGTGAACTCTTATGCGACCAGAGCAGAGGCAGTGGATGACTCGCTGAAAAAAAAAAAAAGAAAAAAAAGAAAAGAAAATTATTTCCCTCTCATTTTGGATATTGCCAGTGCAGTGGCAACTTCTCAGATAAGTTAGTTGCCAAAACAACAAAACAAACTGTTGCTTCAAATCAGCTTTGTTATATTTGACTGGAGCAAAGAACAGCTACAATAGCAGTAATTTTTAACAGTCTAACTAGCTGATTTTAGGCTTTTCAGAATTACAGGAGCTCACTCAGACATCCAAGGAAGGTTAAGCCAACACTAAGGAAAACCTTTCTGGTGGAAACTGCAAATGGTTGAAAAAAAAATCAATCATCATAGTGAGCTGTCTGACCTGAGCAATGGAAGTAATGTGGGAACTATAGAGAAAGGCAATTTTAGATTAAAAATATATAATTTGAAACAAGGTAGATGAGATTTCAGTTTATGTATGATACTGTATAATAAATTAATCTAGCTGATGCTGGTCACTATAGCAGCCTACAAATTTACTGGATTTTCTAACCTAGCTAAGTTTATCATCTCTGTCACAGTCCTGCCTAGAATGAGGGTGGGGGATTCAACTCCACTGTCAACTAGGCCTGTGGGACCTCCAGGTTGGAACCGACAAGAGAACAGACAAACACTTACTACTTCCAGTTGGGTGGGAGTACTCTCTTGGTCTTGTAATAGCGAGCCAGCCTGTGAATTCTGCTCTCAATCAGAATCAGACGAAATTTGGCATCTTTATCCTTAAAAAGGAAAGGAAGAGATAATGGGAATTTCTTGATTTGATTGTAACATCCAAAGAGATCCACTTACACTTAAGACAAGCTTTCGTGAAAGGGGAAGTATTTCAGTATTACACACAGCTATTGTAAAGGGCCACTATCCCCACTTTTGAGTTCAATCCTGCTCTTTGACCCATCAAGTTCATGCAGACTTAAGTATCAGATAAGCATTTGTGCTAACAAGACAGGCAAGTCCAAAATTGTTTGTATTGTTTTATAGGCAATACAAGTCTTAGCTTTATCAGCTGTGCCCTTTACATTTACTCAGATGAAGTAATGGCCAACATTTCCTGAAGCATACTGAAAATCTCTGCTCAGACTGCAAAGTTACCAGTCATGTAAAGATTAGAAAACAAACTCAACACTAAGTATCAAAAACTGATCTGCACTTTGTATAACTGTATACAATATTAATTCAAATATGTATAGCAATTTCAGAACAGTATCACAAGGTTCATTTTCAAAATTCAATTAATCTAATAAAATAAGTAAAGCCACAGAATTGCTATTTATATATTTCAAAAAACAAATGAAGAAAAAGCAAATAAATCTTTATAATCCAACTGATTATCGCAAAGTGTCAAAAATTAGTTCAAAGACTCTTCCAGGTTAGGTTAAGTTTTTAAGGTACTTTATCTTGGTAAACCCCCCCCCCCCCCTTTCTTTTTTTTTAAAACACTTTTGCCACTCTCAGACCTTGGTCAATGAAAGCTTACCTTTCTGTTTCTCTCAAGATGTTTACGAACAGCAACAGCTTTCTTGATCAAGTGATACAGATCCTCTGGAAGGTCTGGGGCAAGTCCCTTGGACTTAAGAATCCTTAAAATTTTGTTGCCAGTGACAAAACGAACTTGGGCAACACCATGAGAGTCCCTTAAGATTACACCTGAAATTAAAAGTTACATACTTTATACCAGAAAAAACATGCCAACAAGTGCTACTATTCTAAAGGCTCACTCAGACATCCAAGGAAGGTTTAGCCAACATTAAGGAAAACCTTTCTGGTGGAAACTGCGAATGGTTGGAAAACAATCATCACAGTGAGACCTAGATCTTACCAGAGCAATGCAACTGCTGGACCACAAAGCACTTTACAAACAATTAATTTAACCTAGCTCCCCAGACCTCCCATATTGTAGGGGGGGGGGGGGGGGGGGGGGGGGGGGAGAGGAGAAGAGAGAGAGAGAGAAGAAAATCAAAGCAGACAGACATTAAGGCTTCACATTAAGATGTACAGTGTCACCAAGAAGTTTTAGCGAAAGTGAGAATTAAACCCAGATTCGCTGTTTTAAATCCATTCTTTAGAAGAGTTCAGAAAACTTACCAATCTGTGAGGGAGTCAGACCTTTCTTAGCCAGTTTGTAGATCTGTTCTTTTACATCATCAGAAGTTAGTTTTAACCACTAGAAAAAAAATTGTTGTAAAGAGCCACAGTGATGAATAAGTATAGATTGCATAGGAGAAATTACACCGCTAATAGTTTTGAAATGCAATAATAGTCTATTAAATATTTATGTGCACTATAAAGGGGATATTCTTAGCATGTTTCACTAATGGCATGTGGCATGCATGGAACAGTCAGTGCTAATCATCAGAAGCACATACATGATTACTCTACAATCTCCTCTAGAGGCTGGAGGTAGACTGCTTTGTGGTGCCCAAGAGCACAACAAAACTTGGACTGGCACTACAGCATAACAGTAAAGAAAATCTTATATCACCAGGGAGTTATCACTGAACCCATAGCAGCAGTGCAACTACCATGATCATGTTGTACATTGTAACATACAAAAAACCAGTTCTGGTGAGTGAATTGTTAAAAGGCATTTCGTGGTTTGAAGTAAAAGATTGCCTTAGTGAACAGAACACTACCTGACAAAACGTGGAGAACTAAAGTTCCACAACAATCTGATAAGAAAACCTAAAAGGAACTAAATGGACTCAGATTTGTAACACCAAGGACGTTCCTCTCCAATTGGATCTTCAAATATGGTCTCCAGTAGTTACCTGGTTTTACTCTCTGATTTATCAAACAAAACAATCACATACAAAAAAGTAATGCAAACCTATAAAGTGAATTAAGCATTACTGAAATTTAACTGGAGCCTTAGAGGAACTCAAACCTAAAAACAGCCAGTTTGCCTTCTCTATTACTCCATTATCTATCACTAGAAATTAAGATGGAGAAAAGTTACTCCATATTTTTAGTTTACTTTGTGCATGGGACAACAATTTCTGCCTAGTAGGTTAATGTTTGTGTAGATCTTTAACTTAAAAGGGTAACTTGCAAAGGAAAACTATTTTTAATAAAAATATATTAAGTTAAATGACTAACATTTCTAATGGACATCCCTTTAAGATTTTCTTGAGGAAAGACTGCTCTGGTAGCAGCACTGCAGGGTTCACCTCAGTGCTCTATTCATAGCTAAGATCATTCTTAGAGGATGTTCAGGAAAGTTTTCAGTTAATTCAAGTTATGACTGTAGAACACATTAAACTCCTGTGAGAATGCTCTCTTTCAGAAGTAAAGTGGCCTTAGTTCACTTTAGCTTAATTCACTTAGGCCTGGTCCACACTACCCCCCCACTTCGGACTAAGGTACGCAAATTCAGCTACGTTAATAACGTAGCTGAATTCGAAGTACCTTAGTCCGAACTTACCGCGGGTCCAGACGCGGCAGGAAGGCTCCCCCGTCGATGCCGCGTACTCCTCTCGCTGAGCTGGAGTACCGGCGTCGACGGCAAGCACTTCCGGGATCGATCCCAGAACATCGATTGCCTGCCGTCGGACCCGGAGGTAAGTGTAGACGTACCCCTTCACAATTAAGCTAAAGTGAAGTAAAGCCACTACATCTGAACAAAAGCATTTGCATAAGTGGTTAGTGTGCTTTACATTTACACCTTCAGTTAAAGTTTCCTGTGTCCATGTGCAGACATTTCTTTAGGAAGCCACATATTCTCCAAGTATAGTCAATCCCTTGTCTTTGATACTGCCTACAGAAGTTTTGTGAAAGTAACTGGAAAGATACAGAACTGTCCCATAAACTGCAGAGACCATGAACTCTTTCCAAGGAAATGGGGCAGCCACTAGGTTGTAGGACCTAGTTTTCTATTGAAAAGCCAAATTCGTAAGATTTAGACAACAAACTATCTGTCAGCACATGCAACTCATGTAACTAAATATATACATACTACAAGCTGTGCTTTGTTTTCACTGGGGGCATAATGCTGCATCCACCAAACTGGAAGCATGTGTGAAAATCAGATCCTTTAACACTGTACACCTGAGTCAAGTCAAACCAATGGTCAAGAGGTTAAAGTAATATGACAAGCAACCAAAATGTTTACTTACTGTGGGCACACTGCGCCTATAGGGCAAGGCTGACTGGGACAGGCCCTTCCTGTTGAAAAGAGAGACATGCGATACTGAGTGGAAAAATTAAAGGAAAAAATCTTTAAATTTTAGACCTCAGGGTGACACATCCATGTGGCAACCCCCGGGGCTGTAACTTACCACGGTCACTACTGCCGAGCCACTCGATGTATCTGCCCTACTTTCCCGCACTGCCCTTTCCCCCTCCTTTGGAGGAATGTATCTATCAGCCCTCACCAGCGTGACCACCCCATTAGCTGCTCGGCGCTCCCCACAGCCACCGGCCTCGCTGCTCTGAGCTAGGACGAGGTCTCTAACAAGCGCCACTCGGGGGGGCTGGGCGGGCAGCCGCGCGCTTATCCCTGCAGCCGGGCAGGGGCAGCCTGCGGGGCAGGTGGTGCCAGCACCCAAATACCAACGCTGCCCTCGGCTGCGAGCGGGTGCAGGGCCCAGCGCTGCCGCAGAGCCCCCGGTCCGAGGCCGAACCCGACACGTGCCCCACGCGCCAGCGGGACTCGGGCCCGCGCAGGGCCATGCCGGACGCCCCGGCCTCACGCTGCCCGCCCCGGCCAGGCCCGTCTTCTGCGCGGCGCGGGGCCGGGACCCTCCGGCCGCTCCCGCTTCGCTAGGCGCGGCCCCCCGCGCGGTGCCCCCGGGAACAAACCGGCGCCGCCGCCGCTTACCCCGGAGCGTGCATGCGACCCATGATGGCGCCGGGCAGCGAAAGAAAGACCAGAGGGAGGCGGGGGCCGTGGCTCACCCTTCCGCCGGAAGAGACGTCAACGCGTAACTCCGCCCTGTCCGCGCGCCGGCCAACCAGAGAGGCGCTCTCCTCACCCGTTCCGAGGGAGGACCATGGCTCCCAGCATGCACTGCGGCAGGAGGAGCCTTCCCAGCTGGCGCTGGGGACGGGCGAGAAATCCCGGCCTGCACTGCGGCTCCCCCGGCACAGACAGGCCCGGGAGGGCGGGTCGCAGCCCCACTAGCTCCCGCCGCGGCTGGCCCGGGGGAAGGCGGGGAGGGGGCGGGAACAGCTGCCGGAGCGGGACGCCTGACGGGGGAGCGGCCTGGGCGCCAGCGAACCGCTTCTAACTGACCCTCCCCAGCGCCGTTAACAGGCAGCAGGTGTAACGCAAACCCCGGGAACGCCGGCGGGGAGCGCGGGGCCAGGGGGCTCGTGAAGGCCAAAACTGTAACCGGATTTACAAAAGCATCAGCGAAACTCATGGAGGTTGGGTCCAGCTCTGCGTGTTCGCCCAGCTGGTCAGATACAACCTCATGCTCGGGGTGGGCCTGGCCCGCTGTCAGGAGCTGGGGCTGGATCCACTCGAGCAGCTCTCGTCCTCATTGCCTCTAAAGCAGCTGATGCCAGCCACTGGTGGAAGACAGGACCCTGGGCGGGACAGGCCTTTCGTCTGACCCGCGCTGGCCATGCTTCTGCTGGGAGCCTGCACAGCAACAGCCCCACTCGAGGCTCAGACTCAAAGAGGCACTATGTGCCCCCCCCAGCACTAACCGAGACTCCAGTCCTCAAAACAAGGCACACGGTCTCTAACCCCTGCTAAATTGGGAAAGTAAAAGCCTGGGTGCCCACAGCACCTTAGCCTGTGTCAGAGGCAGATGGGGCCTGCGCCCACACCTGCTCATGTCACACTTCTCACCATATCCAGACTAGGCCCCAGGGCACTCACCTCTGCAACTCTGGCAAGACGCAACAGTTGTGTAAACAGCCAGGGAAGAAGGTGACAGCAAGGATGAGGCCATGTGCATAAGTAGCCTCCGTGGTCAGAGTAGGCACAGGTAGTGAAAAATATTTTTCTTCCTACAAATAAGCAGCACTGCCAATTGTCCTAGCCTGCCAAGCAATATATTCCTTACCATTAATCTAGTACCCTAGAAAAGTACTGCAGTTTCCTAGTCTGGTTAATGGTCAATGTTCTAAAGTGGCTATTTTCTCCTAATATTTCTTCCTGGTGACATTTCCACAGGTGTTGACTAAATTCTTTGAATCTTGCCATTTCCAACAATTTGTAAGTTTCATATGCAAAAGGTTAGACTATGTGAGATGGTTCATTTTTCCTTGCAAGTCAGGACACTGAGTGCTGCAGTTTATATAGTGCACTCAGCTCCTGCCAGGGGAAGAAACCCCTTCCTGTCAACCCCAGCACCAGATGGGCCATGCACAACTTACTCTTGTAGCATCCAGCAGGTGTTTTGCTCAGAACGTCTGTGCATCATGTTCACCAGGCTGCAGTGCTCTGTTAGGTATTGGTAGTTAAGACAGGCACAGACAGCTGCATCTGCACCACTATCCTATCCCCCTTACTCCCATCTGTAAAAAGCAACAAAGAGTCCTGTGGCACTTTATAGACTAACAGACGTATTGGAGCATAAGCTTTTGTGGGTGAATACCCACTTCGTCAGATGCATGTGGTGGAAATTTCCAAAGGCAGGTATAAATATGCAGGCCAGAATCAGTCTTGAATGTTTAGTCCTACAACTTTAACCACACTAGGATTCTTTTAGAAAAAAGTTGGTGCAAATGTGATTGTAGAGGGAGGAAAATACTAAAAAAGTTGAAGCCTTCAGAGGAAAGTCTTTTGAATACAAGTAATATTACTTTATCCATTATTCACTGAGTCTTACTGGACTTCTAACCCAGTAAGGACAAATTATAATTAACCACTTTCCATTGACTTGAGCTGATTTTTTACACCTGTATCAAACACTCTTCCTTGAGGTTAATCTTACAGTTTTTTTCCCCCTCCTGCTTTAAAAGGGCATCAGGTTGAAGGGAGAAGAAACATACTAAGTCAGAATCATACATGCATACCTAAGAAATGGAAGGATTAATTCCTGAGTGAATTAAGTAGTATTTATTGATTTCGTGAGATACAGTAATAGTTGGAAATGGTAGCCTTTGGTTTTTGCTGCTGATTGCCAGTGCATTAACTCAGGATTTCATAGCTCTATGTACAGAGTTTAGGTTAATTTATTTTTATTGACCACAAATCTGCTACTTAATCATTTTTCTTCTATACTCTCCCTTCCTTAAGGTTTCTAAGGATGATTCCAGCCCTTCCCCACTGCCCAGCTGTAGAAATAAGTGTTTTGCATTTTACATGCACACAAATATAATTTGGTGGGATTATCACCATGCTGAGGTTTCCCGGTGAGGAGAGGAACCCTAACCCCAAATTTGATAGAATATGCTTAAGTGAACCATAAGTTAGGCTATGATTTAGTCATGGGTATTTATAGTATGTCATGGACAGGTCATGGGCAATGCACAAAAATTCACGGGCCTGAGACCTGTCCACGACACACTAGAAATACAGAGGTCGCTGCTGCGGCACCAGCTGCCTGGAGGGGGGCAGGGAAAGGAGTGGAAAGGGAGGAGACCAATGACAGACCCACTGCCCCAGGGAAGCGGCTGCACCAGCTGCTGCTCAGGCAGTCCCCAGGGCTAGTTTCCTATGGCTGCCCGAGCAGCGGTTGGTGTGGGTGGCTGTGGGGCCACTCCAGCAGCAGCAGGTCTGGGTGTCCCCAAGGCCACCTAAGCAGCTGGCCCCAAAGCCAGCTGCTTGGGCAGCCCTGGGGTCAGCCACACTGGCCCCCACAAAAGTCACAAAATCTGGACTTCCATGACACAAACGAACCCCTAACCATGGAAGATACCGGCTAAATCCCCTGCACTGAAAGTTTCAACTAGGATGTTTACAAAGCTCACTATTAGGGTTAATTTAATACTGACATACTAAAAAAAAAAAAATAATAATCTGCTGTTTTTTAGCTTTATAGTCAAGCGTGCACAATACAGCGCTGGGTATTTTGAATACTTAAGGCCAAGTTGTATCTTGACACATGTAGACTTTTCCTTTTGGCTTTCAAATAAAGTTGCACACATCTTAGGGTAGAGTTTGGCTTCAGAGGTTTTTGTTTGAGTGGAGAAGGGAGGGAAAAGAGACAGCACAAGTTTTTTATTCCAGAATAGTGTTTAATGTAATCGTAAAACAGTTATGGAGTCACATTTAACCCATTCATTACAGGTAGGGTTTTGATGGCAATATTGTGCATCTTTATTAGCTATCAGTATAATTGAAATATTTGGTTCTTACAGATGTATAGATAATGTGAGGCAAACTACCATATTTGCTCCCAATGAGTTTTACCAATACCATCTATGAAATATTTACACTATTTTAATCACAGTATGTGAGTAAATAGCATACAAGGAAATTAATTTCCTGTGGATTATGAGAATGGTGCAACATTGCCCAAACATTTTCCCCCTCTATGTAACATGCATATCCTGCAAATACCAGAAATAAGATTTATTTAATTTGAAAAAAAAAATCACCATATTAGAATCCTAGAAAGAGCAGTCACTTTAAGGCAAGATAGAGATGTCTACACAACCTTATTTTTAAAAATAGAGAAAATGAACTTTTTATCAAAGATCACACACGCTTCTACATATAGGTACCTGTAGATCATAAAAAGGCAGTAATAAAAATATCAGTGCAAAGTCCTAGGTTAGGTTATTTAGTAGAGAAAATGAGGTGGTAACTGTTCGTAGAGCAAGCTGTTATTTTCAAATATCAAAACATGTTCCTTAGAGACAATTCTATTTCTGGCTGCAGGCCACACATGTTGCATAAAATGTAATCTTTTTACTAGATCAAACAAGGTATAAAAAGCTGTTGAGACTATATTCATTTTAAAACATCAAATGAGTGTTCTGATAAATTTCATCCCAATTTTAGTATGTTCCTTTATCATGCTTATTTTTATTTATCCTTTAATAAGAAAAGAAACAGTTTCTCAAAAGTCTTGACCACTGATTTTTTTCTAACCCCTCAAGAATAGTGCAAAGAGATGCAAACTCAGTGCTGTTCCTCTAGTATTTTCCTGAGGACCCAAGACTAGATTTTACAGACAAAAAATTAAAACGTGATCCTAAAAAGCTTGAGCCAATGTGAATTTTGTGAGGGGAGGGAAAGGCACAGAAATCAGTTGAGCTATGAAGAACACTGTTAACCAGAAGTCAGGACAAATGCTAACAATCATACAGTACTACATATTTTCTAACTGAAGTCCAGACAACTGTCAGTCGCAAAATCAAATTTTTAAAAAAGCATTAAGTTTCTACTTATATTTTGTGCTGTAAGACACTGTGCTGTAATAACACTGCAAAAAGGCAGTATGTATTGCTTTCAATTTATTTAACAATGGAACGTTTCACAAAAACAGTAGTCTACTTTCCTGTGTCTACGTGACTTGTGGTTTTGATGATGGAATGGAATAAGTCTCAAAAGCATCAAGTGAGCAGGAAATAAAATCTAGTTATATTTACTGTATGTTACTATTTACATGCTATATACTGAAGGAAAAAATTATGCACACGATAGCTAATAAAACTGGGATTTTGGATTTTATTTTAACTAGCTCCTATTAGTAACAACCCAGTTTAACATTCAGAAAGACATTCTTAGATTTTTATTGTAATAATTCCTAAGAAATTGGACCATGAATGTTTTAGGCACCAAAAGAAGCTTTAAGTGTACTTTTCAATTGTACTTTGCTCTTCTGGGTTGGAAAGATGATTGGTCATTGTACTGGGGGGGGGAGGGGGGAGGGGAAGAAGGAGGGGGGGGGAATCTAAAGAGCATTTTATTGCTGGGCAAATAAAATCAATTGTGACTTTCCTGTGCTGTCTTCATCATTGCATATTTTACTTTAAGTTCCTTGCTAGTGACAGTCAGTACTATAGTCTATCACGGTCAGCCTTCATTGAAAAATGTTTCTAAAATAGTGCTAAAAATTATAGTGTGTGATTTTACAGTCTTCATACAGCTTTGTCCAAAGAGAACAGACTGTGGTCACCATAAAACTGATAGGTGAATAAGAAACCTATACATGTAGTGCAGCCAGACCCAGTGGAGTAACTAATCACATGCATGAGACAGTAAATTGTATTTGCACCCTCTGATTTTAAATATTGTTGTATCACATAAAGGAATAAAATTTATCAAGAGTTATTTTTACAAGAGGTGAGGGACTGACAATACTAGTCTGAGCCAAGTATATCTGCCAATGCAAATCATTTCTGACCTGCAACATATCTGCTCTTGGTGTCCTATGTTTTTCAAGTAGGGAGAATCAATTATGTGAAGTTGTGGGGTAAAGTATTTTCTTATGTGTAAATAACATTTGTGACCCGATAGTTGAACCCAAGTCCCTAGATGAATCGCGAATGCATTTGCTGACTGCACTACGGAGGTCCTTGAAATTTTAAGAACTGTTTTAAAATGCTGGAAGACCACACACTCACATGGCACCACAAACAACCAGTCTTCATTCAAAGTTTGCAAATCATCAGTGACTTGCACAGAGGACTTCACTTAAAATCAACTGACTAATCTTACTCAGATAGCTGGTATAAAACTCAAACTATGTCTAAGAAACTGAATAAGTTTCCCAAAGAAAAGATTCAGTAGGTGGTGTCATGAATCTGCCTCTTTTAAAGAGCTGGATAAGAGTTTGTTAAACCTGGCTAACAGGTAACTATTTTTAAATTTCAGAAATGAGGTACAAGAATTTGAATTATAAGGTAAGGCACCATTATTTACAACTTCCATTATGGCACTCATTCTGATAAATGTTTCAGATGCATTTAATCGCAAGATTCGAATGTAACAATTTTTCCAGCTGTTCTGTCCAATTTCATTTCTGACAGTTTGTGCAACCACTGACATTTTACTGATCATTGCTGCACCAATGAATGGTGAATAGCGGATATATCATCAGAAACCCCCCACATCTTTCCTCTGGCATTCTACAGCACCTTGCCATATATAATGTAACAGGTAACAGAAAAGATTACTTGTACTATATCCACAGGGCAAGAGATTAAATGTGGTTGAACTGATACAGTAAAGCCAGAATAAACTACCTGAAGATTCCAGGGATGGTTTAAAACTTTAGTTACCCACAAGTACTATGATTACAAAATTAATTTACATTAATGCTTGGATATTATCACATAAGCCTAAAACAGGTGGTTTCTAGAAATCCTGTGGTTTCAGCTTGGTGAGGGGTTGGTCCAACACGTGTTGAAACGCAGAGTCTCATTTTAAAATGTCCAAGTTATTTTCAAGTAGGAAAAATGCACCAAACACAAGTGTGCAGAACTGTTTCACTTTTGTTATTTTCTGCTGTAGGAGTTCACAGATATGGCACAGCAGTCAGCTGATACCAGTTAACAGTCTCCTTCCTCAAGTTGAAATCCTTTAGGGACAGCATAACTCCACCCAGAAAGAAGTTCTCACGCAACGATTCTGCACTGAGCACACTTAGCTGAAGTTCCCTCTGCTTCAAAGTCTCCTTACTGTATCCACTGTACACAAGCTATGAAAAAAAACCACAGCCAATGAAAGCCAAGACATTTTATTTGTTAGATGTCCAGAATAAGTTATAAGGACTGCTGGTGGTTAAAGTAAAGGGATGGGCTTGATGGCGTCATTAGGCCTATATATGAACCAGAGTTCTTCCATGTTTAAACTCGGTCCTTCCATGTTTAACTTTAAGTGGCCTCAAAAGCCAAGGACAGGAATTGGAATGTGTAAATAGTCAGTTACCTATTACGACCTTGCTTATAACCAGGTCCTAAGCAATAATGATGAGGTTTGCATGTTTCTAGCTGGAGGAGGGGTAGTAAACTAGAGTAAATAGGACCCAATGATTGTTTAGAGGAATGTTACTAACAAGCTAGATTTATAGCCCTAGAATGATTTAACGGCTTAAATGTATAAACATGTCTTCGGTAGAAAGGGGAGGGGGAGTGGGGGGGGGTGATACAGGGGGAGAGAAGGGAGGGCTTAATTGTAAAGTATAAGAAGAGAGAAGCTGCTTTGTTCTGTGTGCTCGATTTGAGATTTGCCTGTCTCCTTGCACCACTTTGAGATCTCAAATAAACCTTTGATTGTTTCTCCACCCCGGTGTGTTTATTGGCGCGAAGCACGCCGGGCAACGAACCCCTGTTGCTTTGCCTCGGGCACCTCTGTGCCAGCAACAGGCTCCTGGGTTGTTCTCCTGGGTCTACTACCAACTTGCTGTGTGACCCTGGGCAAGTCTGCATCTCAGTTATCCTTTGTAAAAAGGGGATGTTTATCTGTTAGAGGGGTGTTGTGTAACTTTGTTTAAAGTATCCTGAGGAGCTCGGATGGAAGATGCTGGGTAAGTGAAATGATTGCTAAATCCAATCAGTTCAGAGCAACCAGAGAGCAAGTGATGCGGGTTATGGCCAATGCATTTTGTGAATTCTAATTAGAATATGCCAATCAATATTTGTCTAAGATTTTTTTCCCCCTTCCAGAGTTACAATCTTTTTTGGATTATGGGATAAGAAAGGGAGGGAAAAAAATCTGGAACAGGAGTGTGCGCATTTAAGGTACAAAGCTTTCAGAGTGCAAAGCAATTTACTGAGATGTGTTTGACAGGAATTTACCAGAATTTCAAATAAATTGTAGTCACCAGCATGTATTTATGAAAGAAAATTATGGAATCTTTACCAGGTAACTGATTTTTCTTACCATCTCATTGAATGTTGGGTTCCTTGTTTTTCGTGTGATTTTGGTTTTGCGTTTAGATGTTTTGTTTATATCTGGAAGTAAGTATGTTTTTACATAAGGATTTGGATCTGCACCATCTTCAGTAACCTGTAAATACAGAGCATAACAACTAGCCTTCATTCTATTTTAATGTATTCCATTTGAATATCTTTTCCTCCAAAGAAATGCATTAGAGTCTATGTTCACCCCAATTACCTAACATATGAGCAACTGCTCATAATCAGACTAACTGAAGACAAATGTGTTTTAAGAAGATACTTCCATTCTGTCTCACATTCACACCAACATCCCACAGCATTCTATATCAGTCATTCACATAATACAAGTTTGTGAATTTTTGGTTCACTTTCTTCACTCACCAGGTCTTTAATGTGCATCACCATGATAAACAGAGTGCCATTTCTATATGAGATAGACAACTTTACTTCTCCTCCCACTTTGCCTGAGGTAGGACTTGATGGACTTGCATCTAAAAATATGGACACACGTTATTATCCGTCACACAATTGTCCATCAGTACCACTGTACTAAGTTAATTAAGTGTACTGAAAACTGACAAATGTAAGACTTATGCCAAGTTCACGTCCTTTTTTCAGTTTTTATCAGTGTGTCAGGAACTTTTTACCTCCAAAATTGGCAAGGTCTGGGTACCCAGAAAGAATAGATATTCTAACAGGAATCAACATGGAGGATTAGAGTGAGAGAATTGGAGTATTTATTTGATCTGATTAATAAAAGCATTAAAAATAAGCAAGAAATTCTCACTTATGTGCAATTTTTATTTTGATTGAGCTGTAACCATATGGTGTAGGATTTACCTTGAAAGACATTTTCAAAGTAAAGGAGGCTTGAATTTGATATGAAAATTGATTATTTTTTCATGAGAGGAAAAAGATTAAAATGAGGAATCAAAAGATGGATTTTATACTGTGCAGTACTTTCAAGTTTTTCGTGTTATATTGCAGTCATTCAATTTACCCAAAATAACTTGTGTGCCTACCTGCAGGCTTAGCTATTCCATCTATTCCTTCAGCTTTCTCATCACGAAGTAGAGGGTGAAAAAAAGTATAAACAAGATCACACTGCATTTGGGAAAAAGGTTACATGTTAGCTTAAAAAGTACTAAAATGTGAGAGAACTAATTTTATTTAAATGCTTTGAGCAGTCACCTCTGACACCTCTGCTGAACTGTTCATCAAACTCTGTATGTAGCTGTTCAGCTCTACTTTTCTTTTGGCTGCTACATCCTTTATATGAGTTCTTCCCAGAACCATCTTATTAGGAAAGCTACAAGAGAATGACAATGTATTTTGTTGCTAATTTTACTGATGTAAGTTAAGATTTAAGTACAAACTAAATCCTGAACTGCTGATATGCATTCTTGGTGATGACTTGAGACAAAGCACAGTAGTGTATTACATTTGCTATATTCAACATTACACACAAAAAATACATTCAAACAGCATTAGGGTTGCAAAGCCACATGCTCGTAAGTGTCAGAGTCAAGGTGCAAATTTAATTCAACTCCTTTGTGTATATGCGTTGTGATGCAGTCTTTAAGTACATGCCATACCTTCCACGAGACCCTTGCCTTATTCAATGCACAATTAATAAGCAGCTACTTACTATTTTGTTTTCTGATTGTTCAATGTAGTTCAGATTACCTTATATGTTTAAAGCATAGCTTCCACTGACTTCAGGTGCAGCTGTCCAGCCCTTCTGCAAATTAGACCCCTGGGTCTAAAGTCAAGCACCCAGAAAAAAAACTGAACACACTATCTGTGAAAAAGTTTAAGTGACTTGCCCAGCATCAAAGGAACTCTGAAAGAATGAGGGAGAGAATACAAATCTCAAGGGCAGCATTCAGCTGCCTTAATCATCAGACCATCCTTTGTCTTCCTGCCCTCTCCAGCCTCATTCACTACACACACCTACCACCTTATGAAGCAGGAGTCTTACACACAACAACCTCCTTCACCACATAACCCGCTTCATCCCAGAGCAGGTCCAGCCTGTGCACTGAATGAGGCTGGGGTCCAGTGAGAAAAAAAAAAAAAAAGCATATGGTCATGTAACCAATGACTACATCATAATGCTTATACACAAATCGAATTAAGGTTGCCTGGCCACCCTTAATTCTAGCACTGCCTAACTTCTGAGTGCTTAACTTTGCAACCTTAACATGGGGGGGCAGAGGGGGGGGAAGGAGGGGTGGGTGGGTGTGTGTGTGTGTGTGTGTGTGTGTGTGTGTGTGTGTGTGTGTGTGTGTGTGTGTGTGTGTGTGTGTGTGTGTGTGTGTGTGTGTGTGTGTAAAACCACCTAGGTTTTTAAAAAAAAGCTAACTAAAGACAGAAGTTCCATATCGACACACATGGGTCCTCAGCAGGGTTGGAACCTTGAGAGCCATCGCACAAAACTTCTACCACTTGAGCTAATGGAGTGATTGACAGCAGGTTGATTGATAGGTGATCATCCTGCATGTGGACTAGCACCATAGCAGGATGGGACACTTGCTCAGTGGGTTTCACAGATATTTTCTGACAGCAGAGATAGGGAGACTTTATCCCAGTCTACCACCCACAGGTGCAGCTCTTATCTGAATCAGGTAGCTTCTTCCTCCATGCTACCTTGGCCAGCAGGGGCATCACAGAGCACAGGAAAGACAGGTCCCTGCTCTCAGATCCAGCCCTGGTACAGCCCACAGCAGCAATTGCAGAGAAAGTACTGATCAGTTATGGGCTGGAGCATGCTCAATGTGGACAAAGTCTTTGGGGAATTTAGCTGCTAAAATATAAGGAGTCTCTACTGAACATATGCAAACTGATTATTCAAAGGTTTAGATCTTAGTCAAATGTGAGTGGATTTTTATAGGGATGGCAAAAGGTACATCCCTTACAAAAAGGCCACCTGCCAACTTTTCATTCCAATTTTATCAGGGCATCGTGGAAATTGTTGTGACCCAAATGTTAGCAGCTCTGAAACGCTTTCAAAAGGGAACTAAAGATAAGTCTTAAAATAAGAAATGCTTTGTATATCTGAATGATTTGAACTTAGGAAAACCAAGTACAGCAAGTTGATGTCTTAGTAAGCAAAGAAACACCTCCCCTCTTCAAAGAGAGACAGTGGCTAGTTTTTCTGTCATCTATGATTAGATATATTTCTGGATGTGAGCCCAATAGAGTAAAGGGTGAGAACTTCCCCTTTTAACACTTATGCCAACACTGGAAAAAACTCCATGAAAGAAAATTTAATATAAAATTCCTTTGTCTACATAAAGGACAGGAGGTATCTTAGTTAATTAGGAACATACCCTGGTAACTTCCAAAGAGGAAAGAGAATACCGAGTTTGTTGTGAAGTTCCTGGAACTCATCAAATGTCCGGAAGACAAATGTTGGTTCAACTTGCCCCTCTCTCAAGACTCTCACCACATAGATCTGCCAATAAAAAAAAGAATACTTCAAGACATTAACTAACAGCAGCTGTTTTTCCACCCAAATAGATTTTTCTGTGCAATATTTGTATTCCAAGACTAATTGGAGAGAGAGAGAGAGAGAGAGAGAGAGAGTGTATGTATATATATATATATATATATATACACACACACCCACCCATTGTCTTCATAAAGGACATTAAATATGTTCATCCTGTAATGTAGATCTATGTATTAGTACATACAGATGAAGAAAATAGTGCCAGTTTGGCTCAGTAGTTACTCTACCCTTCTAAACCTGGAGGTTCTGGGTTCAGATCCCACACCAGGACTTGGGTTTGTATGGATAAAAACACCAAGCTAGTTTTAATAGAGTTGTGAGTTTAGCCTTTCATCAGTTGGTAATTCATTCTCTTGCTTTAGGATAACAGTTTAGAGGAAATTTTAATTAGGACAACAGCCTGAGACCAGTATTCTAGACTAGAGCACTATACAGTGGATCAGAAACACAACACTAACTTTGGAAATTGGACAATTCTGGTTTCAGATTTGCATAGTTGTACTATGTTCAATTTAAAGTTGCAAATACAAGCCTGCTTTTTCAAAGATCATGGGGTTCTTGAAATCATAGCCTGTCCAACATGATCAAGATCTGTGGCTTGAGTCCCCCCAATTTTGGGATGGCAGATTCCAATGCTTGCTGCCTCTAGAGTCTGTGTTCTGGTTCTCAAAGCCCCAAGTGAAAGATTCTGAACAGACTGGCAGAGCAGCTACATTCCAAGAGGAACACTATGGTTTGTTATATATTTTATTATACACTAGAAATTCAGAGTTAAACACATTAAGGTATGGAAATGCAGTTAGGGCATTGCAATAACCATAACTGTAGCGACACCATGCGGAAAAAAAAAAAATCTAATGAGTCTTTAAAAACAATTTAATCTCGGTCCACAACCTTAATCATATTGTTATTGCATAGTGTTACTACAGGGTTGTTTGGGTACGCTAACTGTATTTTCTCCATTCCTTAACGTGTCTTTTTTTTATTTTTTTTAAAAGCACATTTAATCTTAACTCTTAATTTCCTGGTTATAAATGTTTGATTTAGGAAGAATTATAGTAAGCCTGTAATGTACTCTACACTAAATTAATTATGTACACTATAATGTTCTGTTCCCATTCTTGGTAGATAAATATGCGGCTGAGAGAAACAATGGAATCAACGCATTTAGGAATAGCTATGTTTTGCTTTTTTACTTTTGGGGCATAGACTAATTCTCTGCTGATGAGTTTAATTTATTTGGAGGAAGAGATCATGTGACTAAAGTGAATGGCGGAGAGGAAGTATGGAGGTGGCAGCAAGCACAGTGAGTATTTACAAATTGGAATAAAATCCACACACTTACATAATGTTTATCTGGGTTGTACCTCTTTTGGTACGTAAACACGGACACTTCCTTGATTCGACCATCTTGTCTAAGTGAATAGGTTTTGGGAGAAAATGAGAGAATGGGCTCATCATTGGAAGGTAGGCCTGAAAAACGCAGCTGAGCCAGGTTGTGAATGAAGAAATTAAACTTTGTGGCAACACTTCCCAAACTGGATTCAATCAGCCTATAAAAGAGAAAATAACTTCAAATGCTAGAGCACAATTACATATTCAGAGCACACATTCCAATTGTGTTAGCACCTTAAGCTTCCAAGTTCTAAAATATATCAAATCCTCACTGAGGTAAAAGGACACATTATGTTTTGACAAAAAAATGGTCACTGGTCCATTGACATGACAACATTTCTGCATGTACTGGGATATCCAATACTCCAATTTTGGGTAAAGTTAAAGATTGAACAACAAAGGTCATCCAGAGGTTTGTCAAGGCTGTATGCATATCATATTTTTCATTAACTTGGGTTAAATGATCAATGAACTATATACTGCAGGAGATCCAGTAGTTCACTTAGTGAAAACTGGATACAGTGAAAATATTTATAATTAGATTTCTGAACTGTTTCCAAAACATGGCAAACTGCAGTTCCAGTGAGAGTTTTTCTTCACAAGAGGGTTCCCACTGTAAACAGCTTTAGAAGAGTCATATTAGCTATGGAATCAATTTAGGGAATATTTCCTCATGAATGTGCAAGTCTGATGGACAGCTAAATAAAGCTGTTAAGCTATCACTACTCCCAGCATTTTATGTATTAGAATGTTCACTATTAGATTTTTTTTTTTAAATAAAACAGCCTCAACATTTTAGCCCAACATTTAAGCATTTGAGAAAATGAAGTTATGTACATCTCTCAATTAGTGATAGATAACAGATTAGTATTTTATAATTACAATAATTTCAAAACTACTGAACTTTTATAAGCTGTAAGTATTACAGTGTTTCAGTGTTTTAGTATCATAGTGCAGACCTTCTAATAGAAAAAAGTAGTGAGTTTATATATTTTGGTTCTGTTTCACTTGTCACTTATCTAGTACCTTGTAAAGAAAATAGTAGCTTCTGCGTCTGTAGTTTGGGGCTGAAGAGCATCTTGGACATATTTTAAGTCTTGAACTCCAGTAAGTTCTGGTAACCCTGAAGAAAGCATCTATAGAAGACACAAGTTACTATTTTTACATTGGAAAGAGAATATCAAATCTATTTTTACATTTAAATAATTAAATAATTAA
The DNA here is from genome assembly GCF_002925995.2 of Terrapene triunguis. Lineage (NCBI taxonomy): Eukaryota > Metazoa > Chordata > Testudines > Emydidae > Terrapene > Terrapene triunguis. The sequence continues at coordinate 212,678 of NW_020664447.1, read as the reverse complement.
AACACTAGGGCCCCAAACTTGATTGGGGAATTGTGTACTACATTAAATACTATTGCTATTAACCAACAACTACTGCCACCACCCCCAGTATTTCCACAGGAACACTACCAAATTTCTGGCTCGTAACAGCACATGTTTAGAAGTGCTTCTAAAGTATAAATGCCAACAATTTAGGTTTTTTGTATAGACTGGATTTGTCAGAAGCTATAACTTCCTAGAAGTGAACTTAATAAAATCCACAGTTAAACTACACGAAAATTATGTGCAATAAAAACTATTACCAGTGAAAGCAGGTTCAGAAAGAGGTTTGCATGTTTCCTGATCAAATTGTAAGCTTGGCAGCAGAGATCCACAAACAATTGAAAACGAATAGTAGGTTTTTCACCACCATTAATGACATAGGCCATATCTGATGTTAGCACAAAAGGAGCCCGATCCCTGTTTAAAAAAAGCAAAATACACAGTTTATTAAAATGACTGTTTCTTGGACTTTCATGGACTTTTAGTTGCAATTTACTAAATGTAATTACTACTCTAAAACAGTATTTTTCCAAGAACTTGAACTACATGCATTCATCAACCACTGCACTTGCAGGGAGCAAGTCAGTCTCACTCACAGGGTATGATCCATTCTTGCTAATTATAATGTTACAGCCATGATTTTAAAGGGAAGATTATTCTTTCCAAAGAAATCATATTTAATAATTCATTAATACAAAGTTTTCCTCTGTGACCAGGTAACATCAGAAAGTAATAATTTCCAGCCAAAAAAACTTTAAGCTAGGTTAAAGTTGTAAATGTAAATCAATTATATTTGAAAACATCCAAACGCCAGGGAATTAAAAGTTAAGTTCTTCAAGTGCCTGTTCATGTCAATTCCAATCAGGTGTCTGCGCACCATGTACACAGTTGTTGGAAAGTTTTCCCATAGCAGCTCCCGTCAGGCGCCCCCTAGAGTGGCGCCTTCATGGCGCTGGATATAGGACCCTGCCGACCCCGTGTCTCCTCAGTTCCTTCTTACTGCCAGTGACGGTCGTTGGAACTGCGATCGCTTGCCTAGCAAGTGCTTCCCTTAGCGTTCTTTCCATAGCGTAGTTAGTAGATAGTGTATATAGTAAGGTTTGGGAGCAGGGTTTCCCCAATCCCTAACCCCCGCCTTGGGCTCCGGGACATGCCGTCAGCCCAAGGCTTTAAACCCTGTGGAACCTGCAGTAAGCCTATGCCAACGAGCGACCCCCACGACGTGCGTCTGAATTGTCTGGGGAAGGCGCACCAAACAAGATTTGCAGGGCTTTCCACCCCAGAAAAGGAGCGAGATTTCCGACAAAAAGTTGCTCATGGAATCTGCTCTTCATCCCCAGTCTGCTGCGGACCGCCAGGACCCGGCACCGAGTGCATCCGTATGGAGTGCCCCGGCATCAGTATGAGACACGGTGCCGAGGAAGGACTCTAGTCTAAGAGATCCTCAGCAGCTGTGCTCTCTGGCACTGCACATTAAGGAGACAACCTGGCACCCCATACGAATACCGAATATCATCCAGCGCATAAGAATGATCCATCCATCCAAACATGAATGCTATTCCTCTTCACTTTATCCACTTGCTGACACTCAGAAACATGGATGTTTCAAGTCATCCTCCATATACATTATAGGAAAATGTTCTCATTCAGCATTGGTCTGTGACCCAGATAGTGCAATTTACTTCTTGCACGCTCCAAAGTCTATAGCAGATAATACCCTTGGGTCCTCTTTCAACTCCTGATAAAGCTTAGGGTACTCCATCATGCAATATACAATTGTATGCCCTCCAAAACAGCAAACAGAAGCTATGCCACATTATACACAGCTATTCCTTGGTGATCATAGCTATGACATGGTAGCTGGGGTCAGAATTAGAATTCCCCCAAACAATCTCAACATTTAAAAAGGCTACACTAACCTCATCTTAGAATATCCTGGTTTCAAAATGTTTGGTTTTTATTACAACTTTATTAGGTTTTTCACTGATTTGTGCAAAGCTCTTTTGGTCTAGGAAATTCACTTAAAAAATAAAATCCTTAAGGAAAAAGGGATATTCCTGAAAGTATAGAAATGAAATGTCAGATGACAGTTGTGCCAATTGGCACATTTTGGTCTTCCAATTGCTGGAATAGTAACAGAACTACTTTAAAGCTACACTTGTGCGTCTAGTTTTTAAATACACAGAACATCTCTAGTATGTAGGAGCAGCCTTCACATCTTGGCGTTCTTCAAGCAGACTTGTAACTACCAAAGTTGATGGCCAGGGGGAGATTGTAGAGACTTTTCAGAAGCACAGTAGTCTACAATGAGAATCCAAAATGGATTTTGGAAATTGGGTAGTTCAACCTAAAAGAACGGATACTTACCTTACAGTAAATGATTTTTCTAGATGGTCTACGCATGTGGATCCCACCCATGGTGCACTTGTGCCCTCTGCACAGGAGTTAAGAAAGTTCTTTAGCAGTGTCCACTAGGAGTCATGCATATTCTTTACGTGCACTCTTGCTCCCCCACCTAAGAGCATAAAGGGAGGGGTGACCCCAACTGCTACTCAATTTCTTTTGCTGCCCAGAGTCCCAATGATAAAACTAAGCTGCAGGAATGGTGGGTGGGTCATGGGATCCACGTACGCAGAACAGCTTGAAGCATCAGTTACTATAAGGTAAGTAACCATTCTTTCATGTTTGAGCTCCTGTGCACGTGGATCTCACTTACTATAATTAGCAAGCAGTTTGATTATTTGGAGGTGAGCGCTACGAGGTTATCTGAACAAAGATTGGAGAACAGCTCTTCTCTAAAGAGTAATGTCTACTAAGTGTGTGAACCAATGACCACAGAGCTGCTCTACATATTTCTATCAGTGGAAACCTGCTGAAGCAAAGTGGTCTGACCTGAGCCTTTTACCATATTCCACAAATAACCTAAGCTTCTTCCTCAACGGTCTTGTTTTGTTTAGGTAATACAAGAGGGCTCTTTCTGACATCCGAAGTGTGAAGTTTTGTTTTGATTATGTAGGAGAAGCAAGAGTCCTAGAATAGAAAACTGGTAAGTGAATATATTGGTTAATGTGAAAATCCTGTATTAACTTGGGTATGAATTTGGGACGAGAGCTTAATGAAAAAGTGTATGGTGGGTAGACATGAGAGCTTGGATTTAGCTAACTCTGGGGGCTGAAGTAATTGCCACTAGAAACTCAGCTTTCATGGATAAGTGATAAATAAAACAAGATACAGACTCAAAAAGACATTGCATTAAAGCCACAAACACTAAATTCAAATGCCAAGGAGGAGGCATTTTTCTAACTTGTGGAAATAGAAGATATAAACCTTTTAGGAGTGATGACTGATGGGGAAAAAAACTGAAGGTCCTTGTCACAAGGTGAACTCACTGCTGGTGGCGCCTCCTCTTGGCCATCCTGGGAATTAGCTCTGCCAGGTGCTGCACCCTCCTCCAGCAGTATCTCCCCTCTCACTCCAGGAACTGCAGCCTCCTTTTTGTGACTTGGCCCTCTGACTAGGTCACTATCGTGGTTTTCCTTTCTGGGGAGGCAGTTTTCTTATGCACTGCCCTGCTGGTGTCACTTCCCCAGTGGCTGGTTAGGAAACAGGCCCACCCTCTACTCTGGGTTCTGGCTCCGGGACCCTCTAGTCAGCAATCAAGGTCTGTTCCACCCTGTACCATGCTGCATTTCCCTGAGCCCTCTCCAAATTTTCTGGTTCTCCCTTCCTTCTCTGGGTCTGCTAGTTTTACCACTCCCTCCTTCCAGGGAGTAACTGCAGCCCACACATCTCTGCAGCCGCCAAACACTTCTCCCTCTTCCCATGTGTGTCTGTCTTCAAGTGGAATTACTCTTCTACGCAACAGGCAAGATTTAAAATCCGGTAAGCGTGGTTGAGGCATCATGGCCAAAACCCAGTATTGCTACCAACTACCTACAAAAATACAATTACTTTTTTTTTTAAGCCAAGAGGCAATAAAAGAAAATATCAAAAATTAACTCTCTCCTAAACTACAATCTTAAAGCTGTAAAAAAAGGGACACTCAGAAGTTCCAACTCTCTGCCAGGATGGTCAGAAGGAACTGACTGACAGTTGGTCACCCCACCGTTTATGGTCTTATGTGGAGAAATGGAAGAGCATGTCCGACCCCTAGTGGACACTGCTAGAGAAAACTTTCTGCATTTCTGTGCAGAAGGCACAAGTGCACCATGAGTGGGACCCACATACACAGGAGCTCTACGAAGACAATACTAAGTTCACATTGAGGACAGTGATAAAAATTCAGATGTTTAATCGTGTGAGGAAAAATGCAAAAGGGAAGTTGCTTGCATTCTCAAATGCTAAACTGCAGGAGATACCTTTTAAAGCTACCAAACGTCTGTGCATGGCCCAAAAACTTTCCAAAGTCAATATGGAACATATGTCCCGTGGTTCGAAGCATTATGTTATCATTGTGACGGTCACAGATTCCCAATACGTAGGTGGCTACGCAGCATCCTGCACAAGAATAGATGAAGTTTTCTGAAGCCTGAAATTAGCAAAAAGTAATGAAATCAGAATGAATCTACCAATGGGAAAAAATGTACTTCAGTTTATCATTCATTCAGAGTTCACTTTTTACCACAGGGATGTGGCTCTGGGCAGCTGACAGTTCTTAAGTAAAAACTTCCCTCAGACTACTTGGGAAGCTATTCATTTAGGAAAAATTCTGTATGCTGTACTGCTAAGGGGAAAGGCAACTTGATAGGTTTTTGGGGACGAGAAGGCAGATAAGGTAGAGAAAAGGCTGTTCAGAGATAAAGCACAAGCAAAGGCCAAAGACATTTGTTTACCAAATCTGCATACCCCTGCCTGGTAGAGATGAAATGTTGCATCCAAAGGAGAAACAGCATGAGAAGGGGCCATATCTTCTAACCCAAAATTAAAACTGAGACCTGTTCTACACTATAGAGTTAGATCAACTTAAGGCAGCTTACGTCAACCTATTTATGTCAGTGTCTATACTACAATGCGGATTCCACTGAGGTAAGTCCTCCGCTACACCACCATAACAACTCCACCTCCACGCAAGGCGTAGCGCTTATGTTGAAATAGTTAGGGTGATGTATTGTCCATGTAGACACTGTTACTTACATTGCCTGTTGGCTGTCAGCCTTGAATTGGGCTGACAGCTGAAGCCCTTCCCACACCCTCGGCTCTTACAGCCAGAGCTGCCAGCCAGGCACCAGGCTCACAGCTGTGAGCCCCGTACCTGGCTGACAGTTTGGACCATCAGAGCTGGGGGTGTGGGGCCTCAGCTGTGAGCCCCAGGATTGCTGGGATCCAGTTGTCAGTGTCCCACAATGCCCCACATTAGTTGGCAGAAGGACGCCTGGTGAGGACGTGCACCGCCAACTGAAAGAGCAAGTGTGGCTGTGAACCACTGCTTCAATTACTGCAGTGGCTGTTCGTTGACTTAAGTCCACTTAATTTTGTCATGTAGACAAGCCCTGAATGTCATGCTTCCCCCCTACTTTTAATTTTGGAGTGAAATTTTTCCTACATTTAGAAGGCATTTCCATAGACATTTCTGAAATGAAACATTAAACTGCTGTTTCCAAAAGACTCCTTTACAATCCTACAGTCAATTTTGATTTCTTTTCTGAAATATATACAGTACAGAAAATTCAACTTCCCAAATAGCTTAAAACAGATTGTTAGAAAACTTATTTAGTGGCAGAATCAGAATAAGAGTTGTATTCTCCTGTAAATTAAAATGTTTACCATTGTAAAGGAAAACTATGGAAATTACCTTTTCATATTCTTCCTCTGTAGGATTATACTTTCGCAGCCATTCTGCAAGTGGCTTGTCTTTAAAAGATCCTGTCACTCCATATTCCACTTGAATTTTCCTAAGTGTATCTGAAGCAGGAACAAGTTCCACCAATCCTATATATAAAAATTAAGTGGTGTATTATATATAGAGAGAGGGAGAGAGCACACACGAGAAAGATGACTGCTCTGGTTTAAATCCTGTTTTTACATTATATTTTCCTCCACCTCTCATTTGGTATGAAGTCTCTTGAAGACATTTGATTTTAAAATGTAGAGCCCAATCCCAGTCTCAAACAGTGAAAAAATATTTCTGAACTTTGTTAGTCTGATAAACCTCTCTGCAGGCAATTTTACAATGTATACTACCAAATATATGTAGCCAAATTAGGCTTGTGTTATTACTACAATCAGTTAAGGTTTGTGGAATATTGTAGATAACTCCTACTTTGATTTCAAAAGCCATCAGCTGGTTAAATATGCAATGTGTGTAAAACTAGTATTGGGTCTAATCATTACTTAATGACTGTAAAACATCTCACGTGCACTCATAAGTAATTTAGATGTCTAACTCCATAGTATAAGTGAAGTGCTGGAGTAGAAGCTGCTCCAAGTCTACTTATTTCTAGAGCAACACAAAATACTCAATATGTGGCACTACAAAGGGCCTTATTTAGGAGAAAGTGGCTATTAAAAAAAAATTTTAAATTCCTTTAGCTAAACCACAAATCCCTATTTGGATAGTAGGTTTTTTTGTTTTGTGGAGAAGGAGGGGAAGAAGCAGAAATCTGTAGTAGAGCTTCCATTTTTGTTCAAGACTGACAAGAAAAAATGAGGCATTACAGGGTATGCCAATCTAGAGCACAGTTTTAAGCTGGGAAGAAATGCTTTCTGTACATTCCAAAAGCAAAGCTTCCGTATTCCGAAAGTAGTTTATTCTCAGCCACATCTATCTGGATGCCAATATTTATAGAACCTAAAGTTGTCATTTGTGCTTTTGTGGGTGCCTTTGGGTCAGACCCAACTGACTTCAAAGAGAGTTGCAGGTTCTCGGTGCTGCTCAAGATCAGGCCCACAATGCATTAGTCAATCATCGCCTGTGAAGGACACCTTCCACTATTTAAGCTCCAAGGCATTTAATCTATTGTGAATCAAATCCAGTCAGAACAAGTGTTGAAGAAAAGGGTGCCTCATTCCTGTGTAAACATTGTAGAGTATGTGGTGCAAAGTTTATTGGATTTTTAAAATTTTCCTTTTACAAAACTAAAAGTATTAATACAGGTACACAAGTACTGATTTTAACCTGTCTCCCTGTGAGTTTGATCATCTTTTCTGATGGACTGATGTAATGGTAGTGGCTTCAAACATTTTAGCAGTTCAATTTTGATCTAAATAGATCTCTGAAAATATTATATGGGGTGCCAGAATTAGTATTGCTCCTATATTCCCTCCTTCCTTCTCAGTTCTGTTTTTCTCCACTGCATCTAATTTGTTTCTCTCTTTCATTTCCATGTATCTTTTTTGTTCCACTGATCTTTAACTGCAAGGATCACCGAGGAGCTCTGTGGTCAAGAGCGGAAGTGTATATCCAACAAACGGAATCAAACTACTGGGTGATTCCAATCAGTTTAGTTTCACAATACTATTACACTTGTAAAGCACTTTTGCTCTTGTGTGCGGCGTTTCCTTCTGGGGGGGGGAGGGGGTCTATTGTTAACGTTCATTGTTACATGTTTCTCCCATTCACGAGAAACCGGTGGGTTTTCAACTGATTGAAGCATGATGCCAAGAATGTGTTGTAGAGCCCTTTAAGGGGAGAAGTGCAGGAATACATTGGGCAGTGTCTATCTGGTTACTGCACCTCGATCTTTTCCAGTTGAGAGGCACTTGAAGATAACCATTCGCAGGTCCAGTCCCTCCTGCAGCCAGATTTTGTCCATAATCTTTATCATTTGTAAAGCCAACATATCTTGTCGCAGATCTTCTCCGACCTTAAATAAAAACAAGCAGAGAAAGGATACTTTGAACAATGAACTAGACAGATTATATCCCCAGTAAGAGACAAACCATACTTTTCTTCTTAAATTGTGAATGACTTGTTTCCTCGGGTGTAGAGAAAAGGGTAAAATGATGGGCCATAATGAAACTTGTATAAACTGAAAATTGGCATTTTATATATACACAGTATACTCAGACATCTCAGTTAGCCCTTGAGATATACTGTTTGAAAGACGAACATAATATTTTTCTTTTTAAACGTTACACTTTCACTCCAAGAAGGGGAGGAGAGGTAAGCTGGTCTAGTTGTTAGAGTACTAGACTCAGCCTTGGGAAACAGATTCAATTCCTAGCTCCACTATGGACAGGGTGTGACCTTGGGAAAGTCACTTAGTGTGTATCTGACTCAATTTCCCATCTGTAAAATGGGCTAGTAGTACTGCCCTACCTCACAGGGGTGTTGTGAAGATAAATACATTAAAGATTGTGGAGCACTAAGATATGACCATGATGGGAGCCATGTAAGTACAAATAAAAGTTTTCAACCTTCTACAAATGTGAACCACTCTTGTGGGGTTAGCTATTTTCATTCATCCAATTACGTAAGTCAGTTTCTAAATATAAAGAGAAGACTTGAGATGCAGCTAATAGCCTGTAGAAATGTGGCAAAGCTAGCTAGTTTTGTTGGCATTAGCTATCATAACCCCATATCTTTCCTCCAGTAGAACAAGAGAGAAAAAAAACAAAAACTTACTTTAAACATAACATTAATTTCTTCTCCCAGAGGATCTGCATTCACCAATGTGACTTTTAGTGGTACTGCATTAGAATTGAAGAAGGAACATGCCTGCAAGTACATGATAGTTTAATCCTTAGAAGGATAATGACTGATAACATTTTTGGCTTTCAAATCAAATAGAATGTTAATAGTTTGCAGATGAGATTTCAAATTGCCAGCATGCCAGAAAAAATTACTAATACTTGGAATGTTTGCATACCCTATAACAATGCAAGTTCTGAGATCGATGAAGTGGCAATATATCACGAAGTAGTTATCTCTAGAGTGCATGGTCTCATACTCCCCTTCCTGAGAGCATCACACAACCAGTAACTAAATGTTGCTGCTTTTGAGAGACCCGCAAGATTTTTAAATTGTGGTGTTGATATTTAATAGACTCAAATCTGACAAGCATATTTAAAAAATCAGGTTAAAATGTTTCATTGCCCCATGATTCACCATACTATACACCTAACATCTTGGAATGGAGTTTAATCTTCCATTCGCTATCTCTTGAATGCCCAGTTCTGACATGCCTGCTCGTTAACAGTAGTGACAACATTCCTCCTTTTGGTCATTCTGCCTCTTCCCTAACAATGTCTTCTATATGCTTGTATACAATCAATTGACATTACATTTCATTGGCATATGTATTTTAATATGCAAGTATCACTAACAAATATATTCCATAACTTGAAATAGATATTTTAAAAAAAATCTTCAATAGGTTGTCTTCCAAGTTGGAACCATTAATTTTTCAGAAATCTGCACACCATTGCCCATTTCTCCTAAAATACGGTGGCAGGGCTGCAGAGAGCTTTTTGGAGTCTGGGGCAAAATATGAAACTGAGGCCTCCCACCCTTCCAAAAAAATTACCACTAAGCGGAGGTGGGGTGTTGGAGAGTGTCTGCATCACGCTAATCTGGCAGCAGTGGCTCCTGTCCCATGGGGCTGGTCCCAGCTCCCTGCTCTGGGTATTGCAACCTGGTACGCAGGGTCACAATGCCACTCAGCTTTTTGCCCAGCTGCCTATCACTCACAACGGAGAGGCCACCAGGCCAAATATCAGTGAGTGTGCTGTGACTGTGTGCGCCAGGTTGCAATGCCACTTGTACTACCCTTTTTGCCCCTCCCTCTTGGTGGCCCTGTATGATGGACATGACGATTACCCTGAGTTTGGTGGGATAAACATGCCCCAAAGAAAACATGTCCATGCCTCTCCTTATGTGCTGTCACAACAGCTTAGATAGTCTGGACACTTTAGACAAAAATCCCTAGATCTGAACATCTCTGGGCTAGAGGTAGAGCATTCTCCATATGCCCCATGATTTTTGGATTTACTGGCTTTATTAGACGGAAGGTCAGTTTAGACAACCAACAAATGGTGTAAGTCCATGCAGGTACTCAGGCTCTTTCACCAAGATGCTTATGGACAATATATCTGCTTACTTTGGGCAGAAACCCCTTGACTTATTTATGAAATGTTTGTATATATGCCGGTATTGCAAGATAGAAAATATCTTAACACACAAAATAATGAATGAATAAAAACAGGGACCGACATTCTAACTGAAGAAGCTATTCAAAGTTGGATTTACTGCTGCCTCTGAACTGTAAATTTGAGATCTGAAGAGAATACAAGTTTGGAGCTTTCGCATATCTCAGTTTCCAACTTTCTATTGATTACGTAGTATGGTTCCTTCAATTCACTTTCTCCACCAGGTCCCTCATGGGGATTAGGACCAATGTTCAGTACATGCGAGTTTGTTTTGGTATCAATTTATTCAGAAGTTTTACAGATTGTCATTTCTCTGCCCCACACCCATTAGAATCATATTACTGTAGCTTTCTCCTGGAAAATTCTTGTTTCTATTGGTTTCTGATTTAAGTGTCAGCAGTGTTGAGGCTTATACAACTTCTGAGATACAGTTCTGAATTTCATGCTGTGAAAAGAGGAACACCAATGTTTTCTTGTTCCAGACAGTCTTCTGCTTGCATTTATAACTTCAGCCTCATAAGGGAATGGGATTATAATCTTATTTTACAACCTTAGTATATGTATTGTGTAATGCATAAGTGTTGTAGTATTAAGCATACAAGACAGTGTATGCAACTTATGCTTCAGAGGCTCTGAAGACTGTCAGAACTTGCATATGTTTTGCAGCTTCACGCTCACTAACCTTCCCAGTTGCATAAAAACTCTTATTTTAAAATAGAATCGTTGCCTCTCTAGCATGGAGTATCTGAGAAATACATCCAATCACACAGCTGGTTAGCTCCATCCCACAATATATACTTCAAAATATTAACAGCCAGTCTTGTACATTTCCTTCTCCTCTGACCATTGCTGGAGGCTGTCTAACTTTTCCATTCACGTGCTTTGAAACTTCCTCTGTTCTCACACAATGTTTTTATGACTTTCATGTATGACCGGGTCCTTGCTGCTATGTAAGGAGAACTCCACTAGTATCTGATGAAGTAGCAAATTAAATCAGACCTTGGTCTGTGTACCAAATATTTCCATAATCTTTGTCTCTTCTCAACAAATTTAATTTTATTGTCTGGTTCTAAAGGCTCTTTATTAAAAAGCTCTCCCACCAGTGTAACACTTTTCATATACATGAAATACTCCTTTCTACACGTTGATTTTCAGGAATTACAAGCATCTTTCCATACTGTACCTTGACATTTAATTCTTTTGCCACAAGGCTGGGATTGAGAGGCAAACGGCATTTGTTCTTCATGAAAAAGGACTGTACACGTTCCATACCACTTTGCAGGACAACCTGAGAGCAAAAAAAATAAAAATGCAGAACTGACATTAATCCATTAAAATACCTACAGGGAAATTTTTGACAAGCAAAGGAATTATGCAGAACAGCAGAGCCAATGCCCTAATTCCTGAAGAGTGCCATGGGATTTTAAGTGACCACAGTCATAACGTCTATTTTACTTCTCATCCAAAAAAAAAAAAAAAAAAAAAAAAAGACAACCCCACCAGTACAGCCCTAATGCCATGCCAGTGAAATTTTTCAGTACTGAGTCTATAAAATTATAAATTTACATTAGCAGCCTATTGCCAGGGCCCCATATATTACACTGGTCTACAATTTTTGAGAAGTCGTCTGCTTCAGAGATAAAATGTGCTATTTATTATGTATTTTGATGTGCTGAATTCAAATATGACAATTAAAACAACTGATTGGCTACTGTTTCTAAGATATTTAAGTTTTTACATTTTATGTCTATGTATATTGTGTAGATAGTAGCGTTTTAATCATAAATTGTAAACCTAGGTCTTTTCATGTTTTTATGGTTGCTTTACATGATAATATTTCACCTGTCCTGTTTATGTAACTTTAAAAATCAGCCAAAGGGTTATATAAATAAAATTTATTATGAAACAAAAAGGCAAAAAACTATTATGTACATAGTTTAGTCCTATTCAGTGTCTACTCGGCGCTTCTTGGCTTCTCTCTTGTATTCATTAAATGGAGCATCTCTTGTCACTGTCCAGCAATAGTCTGCAAGCATTGATGGGCTCCATTTGCCCTGATAGCGTTTCTCCATTGTTGCAATGTCCTGGTGAAATCGCTCGCCGTGCTTGTCGCTCACTGCTCTGCAGTTCGGTGGAAAAAAATCTAGATGAGAGTGCAAAAAATGTATCTTTAGTGACATGTTGCAACCAAGGCTTTTGTATGCCTTGAGGAAGTTTTCCACCAACAACCTGTAGTTGTCTGCCTTGTTGTTTCCGAGAAAATTTATTACCACTAACTGGAAGGCTTTCCATGCCGTCTTTTCCTTGCCACGCAGTGCATGGTCAAATGCATCATCTCGAAGAAATTCACGAATCTGAGGACCAACAAAGACACCTTCCTTTATCTTAGCTTCACTTAACCTTGGAAATTTTCCACGGAGGTACTTGAAAGCTGCTTGTGTTTTGTCAATGGCCTTGACAAAGTTCTTCATCAGACCCAGCTTGATGTGTAAGGGCGGTAACAAAATCTTCCTTGATTCAACAAGTGGTGGATGCTGAACACTTTTCCTCCCAGGCTCCAATGACTGTCGGAGTGGCCAATCTTTCTTGATGTAGTGGGAATCTCTTGCACGACTATCCCATTCGCAGAGAAAACAGCAGTACTTTGTGTATCCAGTTTGCATACCAAGCAAGAGAGCAACAACCTTCAAATCGCCACAAAGCTGCCACTGATGTTGGTCATAGTTTATGCACCTCAAAAGTTGTTTCATGTTGTCATAGGTTTCCTTCATATGGACTGCATGACCAACTGGAATTGATGGCAAAACATGGCCATTATGCAGTAAAACAGCTTTAAGACTCGTCTTCGATGAATCAATGAACAGTCTCCACTCATCTGGATCGTGAACGATGTTGAGGGCTGCCATCACACCATCGATGTTATTGCAGGCTACAAGATCACCTTCCATGAAGAAGAATGGGACAAGATCCTTTTGACGGTCACGGAACATGGAAACCCTAACATCACCTGCCAGGAGATTCCACTGCTGTAGTCTGGAGCCCAACAGCTCTGCCTTACTCTTGGGTAGTTCCAAATCCCTGACAAGGTCATTCAGTTCACCTTGTGTTATGAGGTGTGGTTCAGAGGAGGAGGATGGGAGAAAATGTGGGTCCTGTGACATTGATGGTTCAGGACCAGAAGTTTCATCCTCTTCCTCGTCTGACTCAAGTGAGAATGATTCTGGTGCATCAGGAACCGGCAGTCCTTCTCCGTGGGGTACTGGGCGTATAGCTGATGGAATGTTTGGATAATGCACAGTCCACTTTTTCTTCTTTGACACACCTTTCCCAACTGGAGGCACCATGCAGAAGTAACAATTGCTGGTATGATCTGTTGGCTCTCTCCAAATCATTGGCACTGCAAAAGGCATAGATTTCCTTTTCCTGTTCAACCACTGGCGAAGATTTGTTGCACAAGTGTTGCAGCATATGTGTGGGGCCCACCTCTTGTCCTGATCTCCAATTTTGCAGCCAAAATAAAGGTAATAGGCTCTCTTAACCATAGTGGTTATACTGCGCTTTTGTGATGCAAAAGTCACTTCACCACAAACATAGCAGAAGTTATCTGCACTGTTCACACAAGTACGAGGCATCTCTGCTCACTTTGGCTAAACAGAAATGTGTCCCTTTGCAAAATCAAACACTGACAAATAGAGCACGACACTATGATTTCTAGAGCTGATATAGGGCAATTTGTTCAGCAGAGTGATGTAAGCTTCGTTATGATTGCATCATCCATGACTTCTAGGAATAACATGATGCAATTCATATCATGTATGACGCAATACCAGCTTCAGATTGCATCATTCATTGTTTTGCCTAAAAAGCAAGTACTGTCCAAACCCAGTCAGATTTATTCATAGATCCGGTCAAAGATGTATTTTAGTCATTTCTGGTTTAAATTGAGATCCCTTCCCTTTATAACTCACTTATCGTCCGCCATTCCCAAGTCAAGGGTCGTATATACTGACCCAATAGCATATCTTGAAAACTAGAGCCAATCAACAATTTTAAGCATCATTTTCATTCTCAGTGACCCAGAATTAGTAAAGTTTGACTACATTTATTTCAGAAGCATTTTGGCTGTAGAGCAGTGTTATGAGAGAATGGGGCCAAATTCTGTAGCAACATCAATTTATTTCATTGCCAATTCTTTTCCTCCCATCATAACCACTCCTCCCACACAGCTACGGCTAACAGTTGAAGATTAGTTATTGACAAGTGGTTATTTTTTTTTATTTTTTTTTTATTAAAAACACAGTTATTCTGTTGACAAAATATTTAACATCTGTTGATTAAATACATCTTACTATACTTTTATACAGTGCTGTATTTAATGTGAAAGCTGAGTAAATTTACTTTGAAATTCAAGTCAGTTGTATCCCTCTCTAACACACAATATTAAAAGTTAAGCATACGCACCTGCCTAGCAGATCCACTTGTTTGTTTTACTTTTTCTGCTACCACTCCCAAAAGCTGTACCAGTCTGGTCTGTTTCTCCAGCTCTTCCCTCAGCCCTTTCCCACAGACCGAGAGGAAGGCACCAAGAATATGCTCATACCTTACCCCAAATTTTGCATCATGTAGGGTATCCTTCAGAAGCCTGAAATAGCAGGTATTTAAGTTAGTAGTTTTCCCTACAAAGCAGTATTTCCCCTCTAAAGCGAACATTTTAGCTAGAGTTCAATAGCAAGCCTTTTTTAAAAAGTCCATTAACAAGGGGTATTACACAACACTGCACACACATACATTACTTGCTGTAAATCAGTAACTTAATTCTGAGAACTATATGTGCTTGGTTCTTATGGATTCATTTGGTTTTATTACAAGGAACACTGTTTATCTTTTGCACATTATGCTGACTTGATGCAACATCTATTGATCTGTCATTCTGATTAATGAAATTTTAGCATTTAAACAGCAAATTACTTTGTTCGGAAAACACCAATCTGACTGTAATTAAATAATGAAAGAAAGACACGTTCTTACCAATATACACAGTGTGCTATCTGAATATTTCCTAATGCCCGAGCCAAAATGAATCTGACTAAAGAGTTGTCCAGGTATGTTTCATACTTCAATGCCTAAATGTAAGAAAATCAGTCAATTTTTAGATTAGATTATACACTGCCTTTGGTTGTTTTGGGGGGTTACCTATAACATTTAAAGTTCAGTGGTGGCCAGAGGATCTTTAGGGTCTCAAAGCAAAGCAGAGTAAACCCACTAGCTTTGCCTATTAATTCCAGATAATCTGTGAAAGTTTAGGTGATTGAAAAACTAATATAAAACAGACACCTGAAGCTGTAGTGGTATTTTAAAGAGTGACCATTTAATAGACTATATATTAAAACAAATTACCAAGGATGTAAGTAATGACATTTCCCCCACTTCTATCCTTACTCAGGAGAATACAAATAGCCAAAATAAATATCTGCCCCAGATTGACTTATGTCATTGGCCTATTGCCTTTCAAGGTCACTCCCTCACTTTTTGCTCAATAAATCGGCTTATGCAATTTATACGGGATATATAAAAAAAAAAAAAAAAGCCTTGTTTGTCACACAAGACCCTTAAAACGTTCTAAGTATGGGGTTGCCAGATTTGTATCTATATTATCTAGCATTTCAAATGTGTCCTATTGTAAGGTGGTTCCCGCTCCAGTGCCTCTGTATACATACCAGCCTGGTTTGAGACCAAAAAACCCACCGCACTTAACTATGCGATTTGGTTCCCCTCTCTTCTATACTTTAAGAAGCCACCCATATCCTTAAGGGAAAATCCAATGTTTGCAGCTACATGGGGCATCCTGCAATGTGTTAAGATGATTACAGCGTCTGATCTTACTAATTCTCTTCTCATACTACTATGGGATAACCTGTGCCTCAGGATCAAGGCCAACTCCACAACGCTTAGACAATTTGGATAGAAAAAGGATTAACAAAAATTAAAGATACAATACAAGGTGATAAATTGTTATCATATAATCAAGGGAGACCAAACAACAGCTACCACTGTGTCTCAGTTCCTTCCTTCAGCAGCTATGCTTAAAGATTCATGCAAAGATAGGGAGACAATTGCTCTATTTCAACTCTCTCACCTCTAGAAGAGCATGTTAAGAAATAAGGAAACAAAGTTAACTTTGGAGGAATTACTTAAAGTGGCTTAATGCTTTGCAGTACCCTCTCAATCTCAGTCTGAAAGAAAAACGCGGGGGGTGGGGGGGGAGGAAGGGGAGGGAAAACAACAACAAAAACTGCCTTAGTACCACAACAGAAATCCGGGAGGATAACTGGCTTAACATGAAAGATATTTCAAGTTCTTTATCCTTGCAACTCTTCCAGGACAAAATACAAAACGGGCATTACTGAACTGCAGAACTTTTGTTTAAGTCTCGATTGGTAACACACGGCAAGTGTTAGAGATGCAAAGAGCCACATGCCAACATTTCACACATCCTCTATACCTGTCAAAAAATGCATGTGTTCTGGATCACCATATTCAGAGCGCTCTCAAACATGAAGTGTCACCATCCTTCTTTGTCCAACCTTGTGTAGTATAGGGGTGCTGGATGATTTGTTATTATGTAGTATAGGGGTGCTGGATGATTTGTTATTACCAGAGGGCATGAAGAAATGGATTGCAATAACTATTGTAGTGGCCAAAAGTTATTTTGAGAAGATGGAAATCTTCAATTCCTCCTTCATACACAGACTGGATTAGTGAGAGTACTCTACTACTGCATTATTGGAAAAAAATACTGTCTAATAGAAGCGCTTGGGAAAAAAATACGAGGATGTCTGGTCACACATGAAAATTATTGCTTGCTTTTGCAGTTTAGTATAGATTAGTCCCTGATACTCACAGGTTGTTTGCTCACTTATTTACCTATTTAGTCATTTTAGTAATTGATGCTTTGCATGACCTTTATGGAGTCAAGCCCGCCCCAAAAACCAGGTTTTACAAATAATAAATGTTGAATTTTGTTATTTATATGCTATTTCCATCTTATGTATTTATATATGTTTTGTTTCATTGTGTTTATTTTTATTGTTTTTATATAAAAGTTTAAAAAACTGACCATTTATTTAGTACACAGAAGTCCCACACGAATCCAGAAGGTGCTAGTATAATTCTATTTTTTGTTCTACCTAACCCAGAATGTAAACTAAGTAATTTATTTAATAGATCACTCACAGCACCTCTCTGTTAATGGCAACACTAATTGAAAAGGACCCAGATGTGTGTTTTCACACCCAAAATATACAAAAAATGATTTTTTGTTTATCGACAGTTCTAATGTTGTAAAACGTACAAAAAGGGTAAGCAATAAATGTCACCTGCACAAACTGGGGGAGGAAGTCTGTTAACTCATCATCACTTATTGCCTCAATCCAATTCACAGCTGTGGTTCGCACTTCCTGATCTGCAAACCTGCAAGAGCATCACAAGTCCACACTCACTGTTTGTTTTTAACTTCAGCAGAGATACACGACTAAATCTTGGGAACTAACATTTTTTATTGTTGTAGTGCTTGCACGCCCTCAACAGTATCAGGCCCGCCACATAGAAGGCACGGTATAAACACACAGGCGCAGGGATGCCTACCTCTCTAACAATTTATGGTCTTAGCAGCTTGCTTAGATAGCAAACCTATTCTCATAGTAAAAGGATAGATTTTGTGGTGAGCCACTTATGTCTACTCTTGTAATGTCACAGTAGGATGTCGATTTGGCTGAGTTTATCAAAGAAATTAAATTAGCTTTTTAACTTTAGACAAGGTTTTTTTTGGGTATAAAAATTTAGGCCATATTTTACACGTGAAGAAAATTCAGATAATCCTCCTATGAAAGATAGTTTAGAAGTCATCTTTTGTTAGTAATCAAACCTTTTCTGTGCACTTTTTTTAACTAGAAACCCATTCAGTAGCTATCTCTAACTATGCAAGCCGAACAGAAACAATTTAAGTTAATGGAGGCTATAACTTGTAAACAAAATTACAGAATGTGCAGTGGACATTAACTTGTGTTAATTCAACAGCTGATGACCAATTCTACAGTGAATTACAAATGAGCATGCTAACTATCTGCACAATACAACAACACTGGGGAAAAATTAAACATCCAATATAATTTATGGAGTTCACTTACTTTGAATCCAGTAGTTCCACAGCAGTCAAAGGAGGTAGGGGAGGCCACTGCTGAAGCAGTGAGTATATTTCAGGAAGACTTGCCCAGTCCCAGTGTGGGGCACTAGCTAATATTTTTGGAAGGCTTTGTGTGTGTCCATGGCAATACTGTCGCTTCTCCCACAAAAATTCTTTATCTTCCTTTGATAGCCTGCAGACAGTCCAAACAGCAGTTTAGTTTATAAGAATGACTATCATTACTCAGAAGAATACCAAAGCACTTGCCAAAGTACATACGTAGGTCACTTCATCTACCGCCAAGTTCGAATACAACCTAAAAGTTTAAAAGTAGGCAGTGAGGAAGATACCGCTGAAATGGTAGATTGTTTCTCAAAGCAATCAGAACTTTATCGTTTTAAGTTTCATCCGAAATTGAGCAGCGCCGAACGCCATACTTCAGTGTTAGTTCAGCACGGATGACACAGGAAGACTGCCACGTACAATATCCTAATTTCTCCTAGTGATCTCTCAAGCGTATATAGCGACTTCAAAAAACTTATCAACTGTTCTGTGAAAAGTTAACTTACTACATAGATTCCCCCCAAAAATGGGTTCCTGTGTTTCCAGGTCTACTGAAACTCTTCATAATGAGAGCTGCACACCTAAACCCAGGCACACAAGCCTCATTTATGCGAAAGAAAGGGGGCATATGTGGCTGTAGATTATGTGTCAGCCTTTTGTAAGGAGGGCAAGTTTTAGGTGATAACAAGCAACACTGTGTCCCATCTTCTTCCCAGCTAGGGGAAAAAAAGTCAGGATATAGTCACATAGGAGGCTCCCCTCACAACAGCATTTCAGTCTTATTAATGGAGAATGTTGTGCTGTTTATGAAGTTAAGACGGTTAAACGTATTTTAAATACAGAATCCTGGCCAGTAATCCTGTTGTAATAGAGGAACTGATGTTAACAGATATGGCATTTATAAAATTTTCTCAGGTGCCCCCCTTAGTAGAACTCTAGTCTCCTATTTTCTCCTTCCTTCTCCAGTTCTCTTGTAGCCTTGCAACATTTTAAATAACCCCTGCCCTCATCTCCCAAAAGCCAGAAATTCATTCACAGCACCTGCCAGGTTATTAATTTGCCACCGCTGTCCTACAGTCTGAAGAGCTCCAAGCAAGCACATTTTGCAGAAAGGGGTCAAAAAGAGAAAAAAGTCTAGTATAACAAGGGAGATGCCAGGGTACAAGCTGTGGAAAAAAACAAGTAGGTGTTGTAATTTCAAGACCACTGTTTTCTGGGGTACATACAGAACACTGAAGCCAGTCACAGGACTTCAAAAACACTAAACTAATATTTCAGACTAGTACAGAGGAAATTTAACTAAAGTTATGTACTTAATTCCCTCTTCACAGAGTTCCTTACATGTAGAAAGATAAAATATTGCTACAATAGATTAACATACCCAAGGGTGCCATCTTTGGCAAGAATAGCAAGAAGACGCTCCTTTACATTTTTTTCCAATGTTTCTATTGAATGATGTACCAAACCGTTTGCAGCTTGAGGAATTTTGTATACAGTATCAAAAGCCAGGGAGGGAAAGTCAACCTGAAAAATTAAAACAGAAGCCAGTCTTTAAAAGCTTTCAGAAAGCTGAAAAGGCTCCCTTAGCGCTGAACTACTGCATCACTGTTTTTACTAGGGCTGTCGATTATATAAAAAAAAAAAAAAAAAAAAAAAAAAAAAATCACAATTAATCGCACTGTTAAACAATAACAGAATGCCATTTATTTAAATTTTTTTGATGTTTTCTACATTTTCAAATATATTGATTTCAATTACAACACAATACAAAGTATACAGTGCTCACTTTATATTTTTTATTACAAATATTTGTGCTGTAAAAAAAGAAATAATATTTTTCAATTCACCTCACACAAGCACTATAATGCCATCTCTTTATCATGAAAGTTGAACTTACAAATGTAGAATTATGTACAAAAAAACCCTGCATTCAAAAATAAAACAATGTAAAACTTTAGCGCCTGCAAATCCACTCAGTCCTACTTCTTGTTCAGCCAATCACTCCAACAAAACTAGTTTGTTTCCATATGCAGGAGATAATGCTGCCAGCTTCTTGTTTACAATGTCACTGGAAAGTGAGAGCAGACATTCACATGGCACTGTTGTAGCCGGCGTTGCAAGATATTTACATAGCAGATTCATATGTCCCTTCATCTTCAACCACCATTCCAGAGGACATGCATCCATGCTGATGACATGTTCTGCTCGATAACGATCCAAAGCAGTTCAGACCGACTAATGTTCATTTTCATCATCTGAGTCAGATGCCACCAGCAGAAGGCTGATTTTTCTTTTTTGATGGTTCGGGTTCTGTAGTTTCTGCATCAGAGTGTTGCTCTTTTAAGACTTCTGAAAGCATGTTCCACACCCCGTCTCTCAGATTTTGAAAGGCACTTCAGATTCTTAGGTTGAATGCTGTAGTTATCTTTAGAAATCTCACATTAGTACCTTCTTCGCATTTTGTCAAATCTGCAGTGAAAGTGTTCTTAAAATGAACAACATGCTGGGTCATCATCCGAGAGTACTATAATATGAAATACATGGCAGAATGCGGATAAAACAGAGCAGGAGACATACTATTCTCCCCCAAGGAGTTCAGTCACAAATTTAATTAACGCATTATTTTTTTAAACAACGTCATCAGCATGGAAGCATGTCCTCTGGAATGGTAGCCGAAGCACGAAGGGGCACACGAATGTTTAGCATATCTGGCACATAAATACCTTGCAATGCCGGCTACAAGAGTGCCATGTGAATGCCTGTTCTCACTTTCATGTGACACTGTAAACAAGAAGCTGGCAGCATTATCTCCTGTGAATGTAAACAAACTTGTTTCTCTTAGTGATTGGCTGAATAAGAAGTAGGACCAAGTGGACTTGTAGTTTCTAAAGTTTTACACTGTTCTGTTTTGGGTGCAGTTATGTAACAACAAAAACCCTACATTTGTAAGTTACACTTCCACCATAAAGAGATTGCATTATGGTACTTGTATGAGGTGAACTGAAAAATACTATTTCTTTTGTTATTTTTACCGTGCAAATATTTGCAATAAAAATAATATAAAGTGAGCACTGTACACTTTGTATTTGTATTGTAATTTAAATCAATATATTCAAAAATGTAGAACAGGAAAAAATAGTTAATAAATTTCAATTGGTATTCTATTGTTTAACAGTGAGATTCAAACCATGATTAATCGCAATTAATTTTTTTAATCGTGATTATTTTCGAGTTAATCGCATGAGTTAACTGCGATTAATCGACAGCCCTAGTTTTTACATTGGTATTTTGGTTTGGTATCACCTACCATAGCCTGCACAATGAAGAGGTTCCCGTGCCCCCCCAAAATGATATCAATCTATTTCTGCCGACAGACAAAATTCTTGATCATGTATGGCATTCAAACAGTATATATTCAAGTCAAAACAAAAACACTAAACTAAATCAGAAAAAATACTACCTGCAAAACTATTTTTTCCATGAGATTTCTTCTTTTATGGGCAGTTCCTGATGCTGGAGTCACATGTGATGAAGTCCAAAGGTGTAAGAGCTTAGTCCCACAAGTTAACAAACTAAGAACACAAAAGGAAAAAGCACAGTATTTCAGTAACCATACCTTGTCTCTACTCCTCAAAAAGTTAATTAGTTATGAGAAACAGTAAGAAATCTGGGAAGCAGATCAAACACCCATTAGAAGAAGATGGTAACTCACAAATGATAAAAATATTAATCTGCTAGATCATAATTTAAATGGACTATCAGTAGGTTCCCTATAATGACAAAAATGTGTCACAGAATATAGATGTTCTCAAACTGAGAGCAGGCCGAGTATCAAATGATAACCTTCCTTGAAAGAGGGAAACTGTTCTTATTCCAAAGAGGTTCTATATTAAGCTTCTGAATTCAGAGGGAACATTGGAAGCATGCCATTTGTTGGCAATTGTGATTTTGAGCAGCCAAACAAAGAATATGATCGCTACTAAGAAGAATTTCATTCTCCTATATGTTCATCTGACTATCTTCCATATTTATTTTTCAAGTCCTCAAAATGCTTGAGCCTGTGAACAGCTCTAAGCTGGCAGAGGCAGAAAGATAAAGTTCAATATTGAAATGGTGGACTTGACTAAGGGAAAAAAGTTTAGCCTCTCAGATAAATAAAATGGAGCACAGGTTGCCCATGTGGAGCAAATAAAGCTTGCAGACAAAGTAAATATTCTACAGGCAACAATCCTGCACCAACAAGGGCCTTGGGACCTTGTTTCATCTCTAGCTTCTATGATTCGATCAAATCACATATTGGTTTAGCTGCAGATGCAACATTTTGCAAATAACTTCACATTCCTACTAACCAATTATACTAATTAGTATGAGTCACTGCAATTATATATTTACAGAGTTCTAACAGTGTGCTGGGCATTGTACAGAACAGAGAATGCCTGCCTCAAGTAGTCAAAAAAAAATATTCTAGTCAATACAGTTTAATTTCATGAGAAAAATGTAAGGGGACGATCAAGCCTTCAGTGTGTTGGGGAGAAGGGGCTGGGAAGGAAGAGGGGGAGGAGAGAAGAGGCAGTGATACCTTAGTCTTCATTAATGAGGTTCATAATGAAAAAGAAAAAACCCCAAACCACCAGCTAATTGTGCCACTGAAGAACAAATAAACACAGAGTTACACAGTATTCTTTCAAGCACTTGTTCAATCCCTTATGTGGTAGCAAGAATGGAAGAGCTGTATCCTTTCCAAACCCACACTTCATCACAAGTGCTTCCAATCTGGCTTTAGATTCTCACAGCACAGTAATGACCTTTGAATCTTCAATGTTCTAGTTAGCAGCAATTTTTAGATCCCCTTGTTATTGATGTTATTTGAAAATGCAGCTGGAGTATTTGGCTTGTATCCCTCAACTACCTTGGCCTGCATTCAACTGTAGTAGTCCACTGTCAGTCTCTGCTAGCATTTCCACATCTACTGTATGCACATTATTCATCCAATTTTGGTCCAACATTCTTTTTGACCCTTGTGCTTCAGGGAGTTTAAATAGTTCTCACGTGACGTACGATATATCCATCTCTCTGCTCTTCAAACTGTTGATAGGATTCTCTCCAAGTAGCCCAACATTACGATATAATTAGATTGACAACTTGACATTCAGCTGAAGATAAGCACTATCCTATTTGGTAAAAAACTTAGATGCAGGATCATAGGACCAGCTCCTTAGCTGTAGAAGGGCAGTTGTGTGTCCCTGACAATAGGGGGTCCTGAGGTAACATACAACCACTGTAATGCATCACTCCTTCATGAACAGTGCAGTGGGTGTGGTCAGAGCACTCCTGTGCTGCAGAAATCCCAGCTGCTGGAATGGTTTCAGAGCAAGTCTACACTGCGAGAAAAAAAAACTGTGACATTAAGTGTCACAGCCCAGGACAGCTGGTTTGGGCTCTGGGGCTGAAAAATATCAATGTAGCCCAAGTCTAAATGTCTAGGCTGCAATTTTATAGGCCAAACCCTGCAAGCCCAAGTCAGCTAACCCAGACTAGCCATGGGTGTTTTATTGCAGCGTAGACATACACCCGTCAGCAACCGTAAGGGTAAGTTGCAGAAGCCTTCAAGCTGCTTCAAGCTGTGCCTGGGGATTAGCCTGGGGCAGATCAGCTCAAGATCAGAGGAGCACAAAGGTGATTTAAGGTTACCTTTGCATCTCCAGCCTGAGCTTTGCTCCTCAGCTTTCCTGAGCAAGGTTTGGATCTGGGCTAGCGGTCTTCAGTGATGCAGAGTTTTCTAACATTTACCACTTTATCTTTACATTCCTTTAATTGCAAACTTACTACACCTTGTAAAAGTTATTTTAAATCCTATAATCCAGATTTTAGTCATTAAATCTGGTAAACAATGTCTGATCCATCTTCTGATTCTTCTTCCAGGAGGCCTCTGAATATTCCCACTTGTGGAATCAAAGCACCTTATGAGCTTCTGGAATCTCCTAGCCTATATTGGCCACTTACCCCTCCCTCATGGAGGATTCCAAGTGGAATGGCTCCAACTGCCTTTTAGTTCCTGCTGAACAGCTGAAGGTTTAAAACTCAGTGTTCAAAATGTTTCCCTTAGTTTTAATGGTCTCCTGCCCCTTTGTACCTACTTTTGTTTATAGTTAAGACTGCTGCTTTTCATTTAAAAAAAAAAATAAGGAAGGTTTCTTTATGGCAGAGGCACTGTCTGGATCAGCAAAGCCCATGAGAGCTGCCTCAAAATCCCTGATGGTGTAGGGTCTTCAGACCTAGTTGACTAAAATTGGTATGGTGCAAGTCCAGCATTGATTTTAAAGACCCACTCCAAGTTGTTATTTATATTATTGTAGAGAGTAGAGGCCATGACTAAGATCAGGGTCACATTGCACTAGATGTAGCTCTATGTCCATCTTTAACAGTATGCAGGTCCCTGAGCTTATCACTGAGTTCAATGTCAAGTATCCAGCACCAATAACTAGGGACTGAAGAGTTTCGTGCTAATGTAGCTTTGTGTCCAGCATTAGTGGTACCAATGTCCCCAGATCTATATTGTCAACTAAGTCCTTTGCAAAAAGAATCCAGCACTATTAAATACGTGTGCACGTACAGGGGGAGAACACTAGTTACTGGTACATAAAAACTATCCTAAAAAGACAGAGAAATTAAATACCTTGATCATTTATACTTTCCTTTAAACTGACCCCAGATTATTATACTTAAAAGTCACCACTGTTCAGTGTCTATAAAACTAGAAAGCCTTCAGTTCTAGTTTGTCTAATCTCTGGATGTAAATTTGTGAACCAGTAAATTTTTCCTAAATGTGGATAGGCTGGAAGTGATCTTTGTTACTTACAAACTATATTTGTTTTGCTCAGAGCTTCCATAATCATTTTAACTACTGCATAAGCAACTTACAGAATTAGTGTACTACATTAGTAACACTAAGACAGCTTAAATGTATAAATCAATTCTATCCACTTTTTATTTAGTTATTTTTTTTGTAGACAGGATTAGAGACATTGTATTTGAGTTTTTAGC
Source organism: Terrapene triunguis (assembly GCF_002925995.2). NCBI lineage: Eukaryota > Metazoa > Chordata > Testudines > Emydidae > Terrapene > Terrapene triunguis. Next base: position 187,282 of record NW_020664447.1, on the reverse strand, counting down.
TCTTTCAAAGTTTGATATGGTTTATCAAAAAAAACCACAACACCACACAACTTACACCAGAGTAATAAGACTAGATGTTGCGGTCATGTGAAGACTGGAGACTAGAAGAGACTGACTGCTTTCTAGACCACTAAAAATTGAATTTCACAAAAGGAATGTAAAGGAGAGTCCCAGATGCCATTTTTAAAGAGCCTCTCTTTTCCTCCAATCTCCATTTAAGAGCACTGCAAGAACTGAATTTCTCTCAATGATATACAGTCCCAAAGAGTTGTTCATATATAAGTTCAATGTCCTGGCTGAAAAAGGTTTCAGACGATGCCCTATTTGTTCAAGGTGATGAGCTGGATGAAAGAGCTCTTAACTTTGAGTCAACTCCTGCTGAGCAAAGCAATGGAATTTAGCTGCACTAAAGCAAGAGTTATGCTACTGGGAAGAGATTGGAGGCCTTGTGAGAGAATGAATTGAGGTCCCCAGAACTAAAAATGCCTCATTGAGAAAGCTACAGTCAACTTATAGTTTCTCTCTGCACAAAAGTATCGTGCTAGGACAAAACTAACCCATAAAAGACATGTTACGCAAGCAGTGTTTTCTTCAGAGAGCTTGCTGCTCTGTGGTGTCTGCTTTACTTGCTTGGTGTGTCTGCCCTCTATGCGGTGTTGCACTGTGTAGCTGGTGTCACATGGTTGGACCAGTGCTTGTGAGCGCACTATGAGCAAGCTGCTCTGACCAAATCTGTTCTACCACCACATTGTTACCAGCTCCTGTCTGCTTAACACTTGTATACATAGTGAACTTGTCTGCCTTTCACACCTTCTAGCCCAGGGGTCGCAACCTACGGCACGCGAGCTGATTTTGAATGGCACGCGGCTGCCTGCCGCAGTTCTGACCCCCAGCCGCACTCAGCCCCCCCGCCCACCGCTCTCCCCTGCTGGGGCAGGAGGCAGAAGTTTTATCCTGCAGCAGCCAAGCTCCCCTCCTCCCCCGCTTCTTCCCCAGCTGTGGTGCAACCTGCTTTCCTGCCCCTCCTCCTCTCCTTCCCTGCGCCGGCCCTTGCTGCTCCGCAAAAGCCCCACGGCCCCGCTCTCCCGGCCGGAGCTCCAGCCGGTGTGCGGCAGCCCCTTGCTAAAGCCAGTCCTGGGTAAAGGAGGCAGAAAAGAGGTAGGGACGGGGCCTTGGGGAAGGGGGTGGAACAGGACATATCCCTTCCAGCCCCCCCCCCTCCCCCCCCCCTCTGCCCTGCCCTCTGGCGCCCCCACACCCCTCCAGCCCTCTGCCCTGACCTCTGAAGCCCCCCACAGCCCCAGCTTTCTGCCCTGCACCCCCCCACACACACCCCTCCAGCCCTCTGCCCTGACCTCTGAAGCCCCCCACACCCACCCTTCTGGAGGTGTGGGGGGCTTCAGAGGTCAGGCCCCACTCAGCCCGCTGCCGGCTTAGCAGAACAGAACGCCAGGCTGGCAGCGAGCTGAGCAGGCTGATGGCGTAAGATCAGCATTTTAATTTAATTTAAATGAAGCTTCTTAAATATTTTGAAAACCTTGTTTACTTTACATACAACAATAGCTTAGTTATATAATATATAGACTTATAGAGAGAGACCTTCTAAAAAACGTTAAAATGTATTACCGGCACGTGAAACCTTAAATTAAAGTAAATAAATGAAGACTCGGCACACCACTTCTGAAAGGTTGCCTACCCCTGTTCTAGCCAAATGCCCCTGATGCTGTTCATTAAGTGCTATTCTCTCCCTCCCTATAGAACGTTCTGTCAGTGGAGAAAGGAGTACATTTTTTAATTTCGTAGATAATGTTGGACAACACTACTTGTACATACATACATACATACATACATACATACATACATACATACATAC
>NW_020664447.1:80849-185399 GCF_002925995.2 Terrapene triunguis | reverse complement strand
ACATACATACATACATACATACATACATACATACATACATACATACAATCTACTGTTCACCAGATCCTATGCTGGATGTCAGTGGACTGCCTCAAGGATGCTCTCCTATTATGCTACAAATTGCTGCCACTCTGAAGTACTGCTACCCACTGTGGTCTCTATTTGGGAAAACTAGCATGTAAATAACAAGAAGTCCGGTGGCACCTTAAAGGCTAACAGATTTATTTGGGGATAAGCTTTCGTGGGTAAAAAAAACAACACTTCTTCAGATGCTGTGGGTGAAATATGAACAGTCCTTGATTATTAATATCATCCAAACAGCCTATCAACCCAATCCTACTAATCAGTCAGTCTGTTAGGAGAATGCAGAACCATTTGAATAGCAGCATCTTATAAGCAGATTTCTATTTACTGTTGATCCTTCACATCTAATTAAGAGTAACTTCCAACGCAGCACTGTCTACAAGTCTTACCTTTGTCATTCTATTAAAAACAATGACAAAGAAACAGCTTCTGCACTTGTGGGGATCTAAATCCTTTTATACGCCCAAGTCATTAGTTAAAATAAACACACATTTTGGATGCTTACCGTCTAAAGTCAAAAAGAGGTAAAGAAATTTGACCCAACATCTCTGGGCCCTTTCTCTGTTTATTTGAATCAGGTGAACTTCCACTATTTTGATTTAATATTCCAAACAGAGTAAGACACAAGATCGATTCCAATGGCAATTGTGAAATCTGGATGGGGAAAATGATTCTGTAAAATAAAAGTATGTTAAAGAAGACAACTCAGAAGAAAAGAAAGCATTAGAATCTTAAAAGGAAGTTACAATATATGTTAATGCTTTTTGTTCTCAAAGGAAGTGAATTGGTATTGAATGTTAATATGCAAATTTCATTTATTCACACGCTGCATCACATCTCTAGTGTCAGTAACAATTTCTGAAGGGTGCAAGGCAACAATCCTGCATCATATCTAAGTTCAAAAGTACCTCTTAATGGACGAGATTTCTTGTGTAAAATTACATGTTCTTTCCAAGGAGCTGGACTGTCTAGTATAATTAATTTTTCCACTTTTTTGGCTCACTATCAGGGCCTACAGATTTGGTTTAACACCTCTACTTTTCTAAGTTTAATATTAAAGTCAAGCTTTGAGACAACAGGTTTTCCATCCAAACGAAGTGCTGTTTCATGTAAGCATTTACATGTACTGAAATGGCACACAAAGTAGAACCTTCAAATCTTGCTGAACACTAATAAAATTCAATGGACAGAGTAAAGTTCACACTATTATTTTTCCTGCCTTGAAGTATTCTTTAGTTTTATTGTAAGGTCAGTTTTATATGCCAAAACCCTACACAATTCCTACATTAAATGGCCTGGAATTAGCCTGAGAGACCACCTGTCTCTCAGAGATACACTGCTCAGTTACCATCAGCAGACGCGCTCAGGTTAGATCCCTCAGTATAACAGAGGGCAGCTACTTGGTCATTCTATATAGAGTGTCCTGGGGAGTTTGAAATACTGTTCTGCCCTGGTGTAAAATAGGTCAACAAAATCCTGGCTACTTGTTTAACCTGGCCTTTGAAGAGATAGGGAACTAAGGTATAGGCAGGTGTGTAGGTTTGTAGGCATTTGGATTACAAGATGTTGCCTAGAAGAAGTGGAGAGTTGAACTGTGTATTTAAATTTATAATTTTAAACAAAGGGAAAGGTGCTCAAGCCTATGTCTGGGCACTTATTGTTTTAAGTGTGACAGGGGGTGGTGGGGGTGGTACTGAAACACAAACAGTGTATGGGTGAGGGGAGCCAATTTTTAACCCCCAGGATTAGAACACTATCAATCCAGAGTTTTCCTCTTGTATTCCGCCCCCCACGCTCAAAATCTAAATTAGCTCAAGGACAGTTAAACATTCTCCCACACAGAAGATAAGATTTAATAGCAAAAAAGTCTGATTTTCTTAAGTGAGCATTTAAAGAGTCTGCCTTCCTGCCAGTGACAGCCCTCCCATCTAAGATTATTTTTAGAATGACAATATATGCACAACTGTTGTCATACATTGCAAAGAAGTGTTAAAACACACTGCTTGCATTTAAGTGAAGATTATCTTATCACTGAAAAATGCTTAGAGACTCCAATGAGAAGGCAAGCTTCCAGAGTACTTACAATACCGTAACAAGTTTTTCCCTCCCTAGACATTCAGGCCATAATTGAAGAAGCCTTTTTCCTGTTTTCCTCTTTATAGGTGCAAAGTGTGCCCACAAAAAGGGAGGAGTTTTTTAAAATGTAAGTTTTCCAACAGTTTATAAATGTGAACAATCAGCATATTAGTAGAGAGCATTTGTTTCTTACCTCTACCCCCACACTTTTTCAAAATTAGCAGGGTAAAGTGCTACTCTAACCCAGACAGTATTAACATGTCAGACATTTGTGATCACAGAAAGTCTAAGTTTACTAAGGAGTTCAACAGAATTAGCATCTTACATAACTCTATTAGCTAAGTATAGTTAGAAAATACTATAATTAAAAGATACAGAAATATTTTAATGAAGGAGCAGAAGTACTAAAATTACTTACAGTTCATCCCATTTAATCAGATAGAAGAAATTCTTATATGTGCCAACCTTCTTGGACTGAACGGGTTTAAACAAATCTTTTCCATTATGGGTCAGAGAGCAAACCAAGTAGTATTTTTCATAACTGGAAAGGAAAAGTCAATATGTTGAAGCAGGAAGAACAAGAGATGGATAACTGATTTGTAAAAAGGGACATTAGTTTAATAAATTACTCACTTTGACACCCAACCGGTAAGAATTCCATGAGCAGCAAATATTGTGAATTGCAGGTGCTCTGTGGCAGTCCATGCTTCCTTAGTGCTTCTATTATTTTTTGTTGCAGAATTGCTGCTACTGCAGCCTGAGTTTAAGTGGAGGTGAAGAAGGGCATAGACTGCTGCAGTCAACTGGTCTATGCTCACTTGCACAGGGTTTTCAGGCTGCAATGAACCTAGATTATAATACATCTTTAATGCGTATCTTCCTAAAACAACCATCTGAAAACTATTCTGAAATAAGATTAAAAGCTTTACTTACCAACTGAACTGTTGCTAGTGTCATCACTGGGCTTTAAGGACACCTGCACAGTAAATTATGGCAAATTTCAGAAAAACATTGAAGCAGCTTACATCTAAATAATCCCCAATTGCCATTCTTCTCAATGACAAGCTTTGTAGTTTAAACACATTATGATTACCTGAAACACTGGGCTAGATTTAGGCTCACACTTTGGTCCCTTTGCACCCTTCTAGCCCAAAAAGTCCATAAAAGCTACCATATGTGAATATCTGAGGATTCATATTGAGTGATCAAGACCAGAGCAAACTGCTCTGGCAAGCCACAATCAATGTAACAGCTGCTAGAGGACCATTAAAAAAAAATCAGTAGTGCTGAGGATGCTCTAACTTACACCAAGGAACTAGGGGAACACAAAGGTGGTATACAGATCAGCTACTCCAGAGGAAAAGGACTGTTATAGTCAATATACCACTGCTAGAAAAAAAACTGAAATACAATAGTCAAGATGTTTCTTTTATTTGATATGAGAACTTATTTCTCAAACTATACAACAAATTTAGTGTAAAGCATGAACTTATACACCTAGGGAGCACCAAACTTTTTCAAAAGTGTATTCTATCAAAAGTATCTTTACCATACAGCTAGCCTCTACATTTTATTTTTTTGTTCGGTGAGTAACTGATGAGACCAACTAGAAGTCAGTGCCTTAATTTTTCCGTATCTGTTCCATTATTCCCTTTTAACAATTTCTTGTGTAAAAAGCAACCTGTATAATATGATGCAATACCTGGATGCTCTATCTTCCATTACACCACTGTCATGTCATGAAGGGGTACTGCTGTAGCATAAAGAATGGAAAACCTCTTACTGATAACTTCCTTTCTGCTAGCAGCACCTCACACAATTCTGCATGTCTGGCCTGCTTTCCTCTCTCAGCAGCTCCGAGAAGGATCAGTGTTTTGGTGCTCCACGGTCTGGTCACATTACCTCTGCTCTTGCTGGCTGCCAGATGAGTTATTCCCAAGCTATGAAACTTGCATGACAACAAGTATTCCAGAGACAATGAAATAACTGTACCTTAGACCAAGACAGCCATATGGTAACAATGCCACTTAATATCTGACCCTGGACTCATGAGCCATCCAGGCTGGCTAGGGCTATGGGAGACGCTGCTAGCAGAAAGGAAATTAGTGGTAAGAAATTTTCTGTTCTGCAGCTCTGTCTCTCCCACAATTCTGCAAAGCAGTGAAACAAGTTTGGTAGGAAAGAAGTACCCTGCCCTTTTTGTGAGCTCGCTCAAGTCTGTATTATTTCTGGGCTACTGCCTGCAGCACTTTCCTGCTAAAGGAGATCTCTGCAGAAGACAGAAGGGCCACCCTGCAGTACTTTGAAGGCGTTAGCTGTAGACCAAGTGGCCCACTTTGCAAATTTCCAAAGTGAACAGACCTGCTTGTTCCACCCATGAGGTTGCTATGGATCTCATGAAAAGCACCTTGATCCCTTTGGGACAGGAGCCTCTGATGATCTGTAGGTTTCCACAATACACAGTCTAATCTACCTATCAATGGCAGACTTGGGGTATGTCTACACTACGAAATTAGGTCGAATTTATAGAAGTCGATTTTTTACAATCGATTGTGTATGTCCCCACTTAAGACCATTAACTCGGCGGAGTGCATCCACAGTACTAAGGCTAGTGTCGACTTTCGGAGCGTTGCACTGTGGGTAGCTATCCCACAGTTCCCGCGGTCTCCACCGCCCATTGGAATTCTGGGTTGAGCTCCCAATGCCTGATGGGGCAAAAACTTTGTCGCGAGTAGTTTTGGGTACATGTCGTCAGCCCTCCTCCCCCCTCCGTGAAAGCAATGGCAGACAATCGTTTTGCGCCTTTTTTCCAGGGTCCCATCCATCGGACCCGCTCAGCCCGCTGCCTGCCTGGACGATCGGAACCCAGGCCGGCAGTGGGCTGAGAGGGTTGGCGGACAGAGCCCCAGACCAGCAGCGGGGTGAGCGGCTCAGCCCGCTGCCGGTCTGGGACTCCGTCTGCCGGCTCCTGCCAGCCGGGGTCCCGCTCAGCTGGCAGACCTTGGTGAGGTCGATCAGGGGTGCCTGGACAGACATGGCTATCTTCCTCTTAGAGCACCGAATGGGAGTGACTCCAGGTCATTCTCTTCTTTAAGTTTCGTCTCATGGAGATTCAGTCCTGCCTGGAATATCATGCGAGCTGGAGGCCTCTGCCTCAGGCTGCTCTCCCAGCTGGCAGTACCGCGCAGTCGCACCTACTCCAGCCTGCCCCTTGCTCCCATGGCTCATGAAGCCTGGACAGTAGTAAAGAACAGGTCAACTTGTGGAATGACAAATCCAGAACGAAGGATTGCACTCTATGGGCCACGTTAAGATTACTTCAGAGTCCTAGATAGCATTAGTCCCTAAAAAAGGCTTCATGAAAATTTCCCCCCGCCCCTAACAAAAATGTTAATTTATCAGAGCAGCTGAAAAGGTAAGGAACCCAGGACTATAACTTAGAGAGAGCTTCCATATTATTTAACTCATAATTGATATAATTCAAAGTAAAATTTCACAGTGTGGTCTGTTCTAAGACTAAAAATGCAGGAGGGGAGTCAGAAAAAGGAACAGTGGCCTGTTTCTGCCCGGTTTCGGACTGGGGACATTCTGTGTGTTAGGTGAACGTGATCACCACTACACTATGGGGCTTTTTTTTTTTTTGCCACAGACTTTGCCGAATGCACAGGAATGTTTTCTCTAGCTACAGAAGCTACCTAATGCAATGTCTATATCTACGGCCTTCCTGCTCACAAAGTGGTCCTGGTAAGCCTCCTGAAGTTCTAGAACAAGAAAAATTCCTGGATGGAACCAGAGAATCTTTCTTGGCACTGATTATGAAGCCATGTGCCTTGAGGCGAGTCAATGTCTGAGACACGCGCCCCTGTGCGATGCGGATTGTGATGGAGCTCTGATCAGGATGTCATCCAGGAAGGGGGTGAGTTCCCTGTGACCTGATTCTGGCTACTGTCCCCAACATCCTTGTAAAAATCCTGAGAATCCAGGACAGGCTGAATAGGAGTGTTCAGTACTGAAGTTTCCTGCCATAGGCAAACCCCAGAAGTCTGTGATAGCATGGCATGATGGGGATATGGAGATAAGCTTCTGCTAGATCTACTGAAGTCAAGAATTCCCCTCCCCATCCTCCAGGCCAGGAATGACACTGTAGAGGCCAGGGTCTCTATCTGAAGCTTCATTTCCTTCATCTACTCTGCCTTTTGAGGCAGAGAATGGCTCCGATAGCTCCCTCCCTGTCCCCAATGGGATTCTGTACAATGAAGATGATGAAGTAGAACCCAGAGAACCTTTCTTCTGAGGAAACACACTATCACTCACATATCCAGAATATGAGATATTTTGTTCTGGATCAGACTGTTTTACAGGGTCAGTGGAGCTGGGTGACTGGATGAAGAACATATGAATGAGGTGAGCATCCCTGGCTTGCTACTTCCCTAACCCACTTGTTGAGGAAAACCATTCCTTTAGGAAATGGGAAATCCTGCCTCCTAGTTTCAGCTCTGGGCACAGGTCTGTGCGATCCTTGTCACAAAGTGTGATTTTGGCAGGGCTGAGGTGATCTCCATCATTGGAGATTTTTAAGAGCAAACACTTGTCTGGAATGCTCTAGATAATTCTTAGTCCTGCCACGAGTGCAGGCGACTGGACTAGAGGACCTCTCGAGGTCCCTTCCAGTCCTATGATACTCAGACTGAGGCTCACAAGTGGCTCGCAAGAGGCTCACAAGTGGCTCTTTAATGTGCCTCATGAGGCTCTTTGCAGCACATATTAAAACACTGAATTAGTTAGTAAAAGCATCCTGATTGGTTATGTTATTAACCAACTGTAGTTGATAAAATAATAACCTGGTCAGTCACTTCGCTGAAAATGAAATAATGAATTCACACTACTGTGGCACTTCTGGGTAATGCTGATGGCTAATTTGGCTCCTGACTACTGAGGTCTGAGTATAGATGCTCTGGACTTTTCCCCAGACCTCGATTCCACTGTTCTCCCCTGGGGAATTTGATGTCTGTTTGCTGGCACCTCTGTGAGGATAAGGAATGAAAGGAGTGCCTCTGACAGCCTAACTATGTTGCATTTTGTCGCATTGTGAGCCATCACCTTATGCACCTTCTCTCAAAAAAGGATGGAGCCTGTAAACCTGGCCAAGCACAGACCTGCTTAGTGAGTATCCACCTTTCAGGGCCAGAGCCATGGCTCAAGCTGTGAACCTCACTACATCTATTGAGGCATCGGCTACAAATGCTATTGCTAGGGAAACTTTCTTTAAAGTGGAGCCAAAGCCAGAGTGATCTCTGTTCAAGGGCTTTGAGATCTTCCAGGCAGGAAAGAAATGCTCTTCCAAAGCAGATGGTCACCAGGATGGTGGGAAGGGAGGGGGCACAGGAGCCTTCAAAGCCCTTTTTAAGAGTGACCTCCATCTTTCTATCCAGGAGTCCTGAGGGCAGAACCCCACTGCTCAGGGAAGAATCCTATCCCACTACAGCAGTGTCACCCATTGGTATCTCATCGATAGACCCTGTCGATTCTTGAATGTTATAGAGCCTGACATCGCACTTATTAACAGGCTAGCCCTTATCAGGCTTGTTCCTTTTATCCCTAATCACCCCCTGGAAGGTTTCAGAGCCAGACAGCTCACCTTCATCAGTAAAGGAGTGGAAGGAGGACGATGACAACAACTTGGATCTCCTGGATTTTTGTGCTTCTTTCCTTTTTAGATTTTTTTCCCCCCCTCTTCACCTTTTTAGAGCACTTTGGAACCGTAGCTCTGCTGCCACTTTGGTAAGGCCTTTTGCAGCTTGTCTTCCTTTGGCCCTGGAGCCCTCTTGAGAGGTCCGACTCAGAATTCTGTCCTGCTGGGTCCCATTCCCCCTCAGATCTCCTGGTCAGCTTGGGAATGAGGGGGACTGACTAGAAGCTTTGATTTTTCCCCAAGGTGCTGAGGACCCACTTTAAGGCTGGGACTTCTGGCCCCACAAGCCTCCACTCTTTGTATAGCAGGGGTCCACTGGGACCCACCTGAGTGGAGTGATCAGGGTCCTTCTTGCTTTCAGAGCCTCTCCCTGCTCTGCACTGGGGTTCCTGGTCCTTTCCTCCCCCCATTAGAGTTGCAGCTGCCTCAGTGGGTAGGGGACCCCACCTGCCTATCTGACTCCTAGCCCCAGAGTTAGGGATGGAAGGCTGGGCACAACTTGACATCTGCCGAGCCTGGAGAAGGCTGCCTCACCTATAAAGCACTCTTTGGATTTAACCCGGTGCTTTATCAGTTGCTCTGCCATGCCTGGAAGGGGCAGAGGAGACAGCACAGAAATGCTGCAGCAGAGGCTCAGGGAGGGCTAAACCAAGCCAGGAAGAAGAAGAAATGCTGCAGGAGAACATTGCTCCCACTGTGCAAAAAACTAGGCAGAAAAGTTAAAATATGAGAAAGGGTGGGAGCAAAAATAATAAATAAATAAAACCCACCAAACCCCGCCACTGCCTGTTATAGAGGCAGAGAACGTCAGAGAAGAGCAGAGGGGGCATATCCAGACCACGTGGCACAAAAACACAGATTGGCCTCTGAGTTGCCTGCAAGAGACAGGAGAGCAGCCCAAGCATCCTCCAGAATGGTGGAAGATACTGGGCTGCAGAAATTGGGAATAAAATGCACAGGAATGTCACATGCCTAGACAAAATGAATGAGGGCTTGCTGGTCAAATTCCAACTCTAATAAACGCTCACCATGCAAGTTCTCCCTTAGTTTTAGTTTAGTATAGGCTTTCTTTTAAATTTCTTATCCTAAATCATCAGGTAAAGAGACTATAAATGATTAAGTAACTGACAATCGATCCCAGAGACAGCTAAATTTAAGACACGGATGAAGTGAATCTTATACACCTCATGCCTACCTCACAGGAGTGTTAAGAAGTTTTGTTATATACTTATTTGTTGCTGATATGCTCAGTCAGATAAGACAGTTAAGACTATAAATATAGATAAAACCTAAGAACCTTGTAGTTATCAAAGATCTTAAAGCTTGGAAAATCAGTTTCCACAAAAGAGCTAACTACATTTTCACTTACAGAGTGAGTGTCTCCACACTATTTATAAAACACTCAGAGATCCTGGGATGACAAGTGCTATATACACACCAAGCATTACTAAAACATGATTGTACGTATATTTTTATCCAAAGATCTATTGTTTATTGTTACCCCTTGACTTGTCGTAACTGCTAAACATTGTATGTAGAGTTTTGATGGAGACTATTAGAGAATTCCAATTAAATGCAATTTTTTCCTTCTCCAGAAGTGATTCACTTACCTTTAACAAGGGTAATCTAAGTAAATATTTATTGCAACAACAAACAAATAGAAGATTTTTTTACATTAAAACAGATTACAGAAGTACATTAAGTTTTTATTATGAAATCATGACTCCACCCTCTATATGTGAGGATTTTTACATTCTAAGGACCACGTTCATTTTCAAAGTTTTCTTTTAGGCTTTGGATCAAAGAAATTTTGGAAACTGATCCAGTAAGGTTTGGAGTAACAGTTTTTTTCTGTGACATTCCGTGGAGCACAGACATTTTTATGCAGATTTTCTACATTTCCATGCCAAATTTTACTTTTTAGAAGCAGTCTGAAGGGGACTGTCTGTGACTCCCTGTCTAGGCTGTTATAGTGCCTGAGAAGTTTACATTTGGTAACTGGTTGGTGAAATCTAAGTATACATCTCACAACCAATTTACAAATACTACCGCCATCACAATGGTGAACCCAGGAAGGTTGGTGCCAGTATGATATTAGCGTGGTGGAACAGCAAAAGGCACAGCTCTGCAAAACTCTGGCTTATGTTTTTGGCAGAGTTTTATTCCTTTCTGACAAAAAACGTTTTCCTTCTAATGAAGATCCCCTTTTGGTATAGTTAAGTCAGATCTTGTCAAAAAGTAAGCCAGCTTCACGGAAACAAACTGCTCAATTAAGGCAGCTTTTGAATGAGAATTTGCATCATTTGGGAGCATCTTTGGTCCCGGACTCAATATTCAGAGAAGATGGAGTTTTGAAGTGCAATTGGTAGTTTACACACTACAGACAAGAACACTGATCGTTGCTCATAAGAAAGGAAGAGAAGTTCCTATCACTGCAGAAGGGCATGAACTAATCATTAAAGCTTCATTTGAATTTAGTGCATCCACTGCCATGCACAAGTCCACGCAGCACATAGTCTCAGGTTCTTGTATTGTACCCACATAATATGTGAAAATATCAACACTCACAGTAATTTCAAAAACATTTAAATAGGAGAGGATGCCAAGAGTTCACCATCAAATATTCTTTTGAACAGACTGAAAAGGGAATTTTTTAATCAAACCTTCCACATTTGGTAGAAGTGTCCCTTTAAACTTTTTATTTTTAAAAATCAACCCTACTTAGAAATATTGCAGGAGGTTTCAGTTATCACTGCTTCTGAAATAACTTTTTAATAAAAACGAGGAGTCCTTGTGGCACCTCAGAGACTAAAATTTATTTGGGCATAAGCTTTCGTGGACTAGAACACACTTCATCTGATGCATGGGTTTTAGCCCACGAAAGCTTATGCCCAAATAAATGTTAGTCTCTAAGGTGCCACAAGGACTCCTCGTTGTTTTTGCTGGTACAGACTAACACGGCTACCACTCTGAAACTTTTAAATAAATACTGATAAAATACTTCTATCAGAATGCCATTGATACAATGTGTTCAAGTTCACATGATAAACATGCTTACCTCAGGACTTTTACTCCTTGGAAGATTAACAGCCCTCCTCAGCTTCTTTACAGAGTCTGTTATTGCTTGAGTTTCTACTCCATCCAGTGCATAACAGATTTTTCTTACAGCTTTGATTACATGATCTACTGCTTTCTGTTGGTTCTAGTGAGAAAAGTACACAGACAAAGAAAGGAAGAATTTTTATTATGTTTGCAGAAATTGAGATTGTTGCAGTCAAAAAAAAAAATCAAGATAAAATTTTAGAGGGGAAGTCAGAAAACAAAAAACCACAGTTTTGGACATTATCTATGGATATAGCTGCTCAGTTCCACTAAAAAGTTAAGTGTTTAAACTAAAAATCATAGTTTTGAAATCACATACGAGTTATGACATCAACTTATAAAGTACAAGTCAAGAATTTTTCCTTGAACAAAAAACTGCTTATGGCTCATTTACCAAGGTATGAATCACAGGCCTGGTATGGATCCTAGTATATATCCTCCCAGAAAGAGCTTGCAAGATTTCTAGCCATATCTTCCTTTTACATCTATATTTCACGGTACAGAGAAGACCAAATCTTCAGCTCATGTAAATCCATCAGCTCCAATGGAGTGTGATTCAGTGTGATGGAGGAATAGTATGAGTAAACCATGATTCTGTTCAAACGCAGACTTAATCCTCATTGTTTAATGTATGGCCCCATGCTTCAGACTTTACACTATCTAACCTCTCTTCTTATTGAGGTAATGGTCTGCAGAAACCTTACCTCAATCATTACACACCAAAATTTCTGCAACGAGGCAGAAGTGCTCCAGACTAGCTTCTTACAGCCTTGCCTCATCCACTATCAAAATTGGGCAGTGATTGAGACAGGAGTCCTTTGGGGCATAGGGAAGTGAGAATAGTGACTATGTAACTGAAGATCAAGTGGACACGCGTGCACGCTGGAGAACTTTGCTTAGTAGTAACCGTCATGGAAGCACACATGCCTTTTTGAACCCTCATAGCCCCTCCCTGGGGTACTTATGGGCAGTGCTGCCCCAACCCCCCTCAATTCTTTCACACTGAAAGCCAAAACTGGCGACTGATGCAGAAGGGATGGAGAGTCGGTTATGGAATACACATCTGCACCCACTTCTCGAAGAACAATTACAGCACAAGTAGATCATTTTTCTTTTTTGAGTAATTACAGACATGCATTTCACTCAAGTGAGTCAAGCAGTAATGGAAGAGGTGGGGCTCAGCGTCTACTTAAAACAACTGAAGAACTGCCTGTCCAAAGTTTGCATCTGATCTAGAGATAGTTGTAATAACATAGTGCTTGGTAAAAGTATGCACGAAGACCGGGTAGTGGCCCTGCACATGTCCAATATAGACAGATCACTGAGAAACGCGACGGAAGCCGCCTGGGTTCTCATCAAATGAATCAGTCTATTGTGGAGGTGTAGCCTGAGCTAGCCCACATGCTGTCATAATAAAGGATGTAATCCATGTGGAAATCATCTGTGTGCCTGACCCCTCTTCTGATCCACTCAGACACAAAGTTGAAGTGATGCACAAAAGTTTAGTGATTTTCAGATAGCAAGGATCATCATACAATCAACAAATCAATGTGCTGCTCATCTGCATTCAAATGAGGCTTAGGAAAGAGATACAGTAAATTTACTGATTGGTTATGGTGAAACTGTGAAACCACTTTAGACAAATTTTGGGTGTAGTCTGAAGGACACCCTGTCTTTGAAAAAACTGTGTATAGAGGCCTGGCCATTAGGGCCTGCAGTTCACTTAGTCTCTTATTGTTATCATATTCACAAGGAGAGTGTCTTTTGGCAAAAGGAAGGACAGGGGAACAAGTTGCTAAGTGCTCAAATGGAGGTCCCATGAGGGAAGCTAGCACAGTGTTACGATCCCACAAGGGAACAGCTTCTTTTACAGGTGGAAAAAAGGCAGACAACCCCTTTTAGAAATCTTCCATAGAGAGAAAAATATGGAATCCACTTACCTTGCTATTAATGGTTAACAAACTATTTGAACATAAAAATATTTACATTGTTTATGGAATTAGTTATCTGGCAAGGCCTAAGCAACTTGTTCACCAAGCTCAGGAAGACAAGAAGAACCATTTCAAAGATGAAGAAAATACAATACCTTCTTTGATAGTCTTTAAACTTATCAATAAATGATTAAGAATCATTTAAATTTAAGAAATATTTTTAAACAAACATAGAAAAAACAGCTGTAATCTGGATTAATTTAAAATGGAATTCTGACTCCTATTAAATTCTGATAGAACCATAAAGTCGAATTACAACCCTGTTGCTTACACATTCCCAGAATGCATATGCATGAGCTGAAGATGCTACCAAAGTCCTCACATATAACTGAGACAATGAAGCTGTCAAAGGATAATATTTGGATCCAGTCATGCCCCTGAAAGAGGTGCCTCTTCGATCCTTAGTAAGGCTATGAAAGCCAAGAATTTGGATACTAGCTCTTGGCATTCTTCTTAGCTTCATCTCATCCACCTCATCTCATTCAAGCCAGCAAACAGAAGCAGCAAAAAGACAGCTAAAACACCAAAGAGCAAAGAAACCACCACACTGCATCAAGAAGAAATAATCTTCCAGTTCAGCATTGCAACATGACATCACCGAGAATTCAACATTAGTGGTGAGCCCGAGTGTGTAAAAGCACTATCAGTAGATTAGTATTTACATATCACCTTAAAATAAATTTAAGGTTATAACTCAAATCTATTGTCGTTTAAGATACTAACTGTTTCTCCTGTTAAGCAAAAGATTGTTTAGACTATGTATTCCTGAAGAGATATAAGCTAATCTTAGTAAACAAAAAGAAACAGTAGGATTTAATTTGAGTACAAGGACTCTCAATTTTAATTAAGTTGCCTGTTCCAAGACTGTTCCCTACAGTGAGTTGATGAGTTTTTCTTAAACATTGCTCTTATAAATGAGTAATTCTTTAATTACCATCTAAATAAACCAAGTTAAATACTTCCTTCAGTTTCATAGGATTCAGTTTTTCATAGTTAACAAGTAGGAGTATTTTGCTTTTCTTTAGTCGTGCTGTCCTCTAAGGAATGGTAAGAGCCATAAAGGACTAAAATAATGGGAGGTGTCACATCTCTGAACTGGCAGCGAGATACAATCATTAAGATTTGGTCTATTGCCCTTATTTCTCTAGGCTATACATTTTTAGCACTTTGGGGGATAAAATTACTTGGAACGCAACGCTTGGAAAACCACACCATTTACCCTTATGGTTAGATGACCAATTATTTTAGTTGTGTGTGATGAGGAAGAGACAGGAAAGGAGATCTGAAAGCCTAGAACTTGGGATCTGATTTTAACAGGGAGAACTGAAAGACCTTGTTAGTTCTTAGTTTTTTAAATGCCATTAGTGTTTTTGTAACTCTCTCAATACAAGAAGGTGAGAGAAGACGCATATAAAGAGTACAAGATCATTCTTATGCAAGTTTTAGTATAGCACTAATTTGAAGGAGAATTTGTACTAGAAAAAAAAAAGGTATCTTACCTCTTTTTTAAGAACCATGTCAGTTTGAATATGGTAAGCCTCTAGGAGCTCTTCAACAGAATGCCTGGAATACATGATTAATTACTGTACAAGTGGAAGTTCATACTATACACCACCTTCTCACTAAAGGCAAATATAGTAAATTGTTCGAAAATTTAGCAGAAGACTACTTGATCATGAAGGCTGTAAATTACATGTTACCTTGAAATATTTTCTCTGAAAGGCTTTTCTGTTTTGTAGAGGTGTTTTGTTAAATTTGTAGGTGTCCTATCATCTTCTTCCTAGTAATGAGAAAATATTGGTAATTCAGTCAGTATTTGACATGAAAAAACAATTCCCTTAATTCAAGTTATAAAATGTAAACAAATATTTTAGATACAATATTTTTAGATGCAAAGACTGTAAAAAGCAACTGGGCCAAGATGTTTAAAAATGGATGCCTAAAGTTATGCTGCTAAATCCATATTTAAAGCACCTAAATAAGTGACGCAATTCTCAGAGACACTGAGCACCCAACAATTCCCATTGATTGCATCCAGCAGCTCCCACTGCAAAAAATGTTTTCCATCTGAGGTCCTCAAAGTACTTTGAAAACATAAATGAAACCTCAACATCCCTTTAAGGTAGGGAAAGTACAGATTGACCCCTCTGTGCCTCCATTTCCTAGAGTCACATAGAAGTCCAGATCTCTCTTCTGGTGTGTGCTTTAGCCAGAAGACAATTCTTTTCTTCTATAAATATAAGCCAAAAATTGCAAGACATTTTGGAATAGATAGGGGGGAGGGATAGCTCAGTGATTTGAGCATTGGCCTGCTAAACCCAGGGTTGAGAGTTCAATCCTTGAGGGGGCCATTTAGGGATCTGGGGCAAAAATCTGTCAGGGATGGTACTTGGTCCTGCTGTGAAGGCAGGGGACTGGACTCTATGTCCTTTCAAGGTCCCTTCCAGTTCTATGAGATAGGTATATCTCCACATAATAATTGGACTTGAGGGATTCTTAAAGTCTACTTTTCATGAGAGCCAGTTTAGTATTCATTTTGTTCATGACCTGCCCTCAGTGGATTCCTGCAAGTGGAAGTGGCTGCTGTTTGTGTAACTGGCTTAATTCATGCAAATAATAATCAGCCTTATTCAATAGGACTGCTTTCTTCTTGGTTGGGGGGAGGGAGAGCAGTGGTGGGTGGGCGGTTTCCTAACTCAGAAAGAGGACAGTAGAAAAAGACCAGCTCCTCCTCTACTCCCTCCTACACAACCATCAATTCCCACCTGAAAAGATAGCCTAGTCTAAAGTGGTAAATTAAAAATGCATATGGATCACTGTATTTCCTCTATTCAGAGGAGAAAGTCAAGCACAACACTATGTGGATTAACTACAGTCTGTTACTCATGTAACAAAGTTATATTTCAATCAGATCACTATCTGACCAACACTTCCATCACCTTTAAGCATGTCAGCAAGCATATAAAGACCATAAAAACCTTTGTTGTATTTTCTTATGCTCTCAAAGTCCAATCCGGAGGTTTAAGAGATTATATAGATTCGTAAATCCTTTATGGATTTTTTACCCATTTGGGGGTATATTCCACCTTCCCCTTCCAGGATGGCAACATTACATATACAGTTTCAGCAATATAAAAAAATCAGGATTATTATAACTGGAAGTTTAATTTGTACTTACTGTTCGTGCCAGATCTCTGCATACTACACTATGGGTCAAGAGCTGCAGTTTAATCTCTGCATCCCATTTTCGACAGTTCTGAATGTATTCATGACTTCCTACACAGTGCTTACTGTTAAATGAATGAATGCTGTAGTTACCTGCCATTTCAAAATATGCAACAAATGTTTTTCAAACAGCACTCAGATATTCAAGATAGCCCTGTCTGAGTCCTCCTCATCCTTCAGAAATACTTTGAAAATCCAAGATCTAGGTTAGACATTAATATCTTGATTCAGCATTTAGTCCTGCAGAACATCTCTGAATTTTCAGCCATTGAAGAGAATTAAGACTGCCACAGGACATAGGTGGTCTTAAAATGTAACCATTTACAGAATCCCAGTAGCGTGCATGGTCAACCGCCAATTCCAAATTAAGTATTTAAGAGTGCATCTTAATTCTGATTTAAAAATCATCAATTCCTTCTGTGCCTACAGATTCATTTACCAGGTTGCTGACATCTGAATAGCAGCTGAAAACTATGTTATTCTCTCACTATAGTCAAAGAGCCTAGAAGCCTGCATACAAGCACTCTCATTCACCACATGATTTAGATGAGGAATAGACAGATTTCTAGGAAACTTTTCAAGTCGTCTTAGTTTCCTTACTTTGCAGGATATGGGATCCCAGCATATGCTCAGATGTTAAAACAGGAAACAGATCCCATATAACATAAGTCTCTTTAAAATTCTTATCCACAAAGAGAAGCAAGAAATTCCAGTTACAAAGCCTTCTTCAGAGATTTGAAACAAAGGAGAATTTGGTTTAATTTTTTCTTTCAATCCATGAAGAATTCGAGAACCCCAGTCACACCACAGAATGCCAAAGATTCTCTAACCCCCAGTTTAATTTCCTCCTACTTTTCTCTTGTGCAATGAGGTGTTTTCCTTGGTTATGAACCCAGAAACAGCCCAAAATACTACTTGTCTATGATCGATTAGAAATGACTACATGTTTTCCAAGTGTATTCCATATCATATTTGAAAGAGCATTCCGAAGTAAAAAGGTCACTTGGGGGCAAGGGGTAGGGGGGAGGGAGAAGGGGTATCCTTATATCACAGCCTCAAGAGAGGCGAGAAGGCAATTTAGGAAAAGGCCTAAAGCCTGTTAAGGCAGAATAGGAAAAATCGTTTTGGCTTAAAATTTTCCCAAATGACAAAATATATACATGTAACTAGAATCTACCATCAATAAAGAATGCAAATGTGGCTTGTATTTTGATGAGTCTAATCCTCCACAGTACTTTTTTAAGTGAGTAGGAGGGGCTACAAACCTCAAAACAACTGATGATATAACATCACTTCCATTTCTATACCATGATCCAACACATGACAAGATTTGCAAGATGTTCATCAGAGTCTAGGATTATGAAAACAGCCTTACTGGAAACAGGATTCTCATTACAAGGCTATATTCCAAACCCCGAAGTTAGCTTTTACTGAACTTAAAGCAGTGTGAACTTTGTTCAGTCCCTTATGATCTGACAGCCTGTTGCTTAAATCAGCACTTTATCCACCAACATCAGTTTCTAATGAAGAAGGCTCAGAAAACAGGAAGTTCAGGTAAGAGAATGAAGTGTGAAAACTAGCGCCGTGAAGAGGCAAATAAGGTGATTTATATAAAGTTAAAAAGTGAATTCAGTGCAGGGAAGAGCGGACATACTGAGACCTAAAATGTTGTCTCATTTATTTGCTGAACAGGCAAAGAGGACCTAACAGTTTTGAAATGCAGTATGGTACTCAAGCAACTTTAAATTCTATAGCTTTTTAAATGCCCCCCCCTGGACTGTGTCATCCCCACTTCAGTCGGTCAGTCACACAACAGCTACTGTAACCAAACTAGAAGAAGCTCAAAGACCAGTGTAACTTTTGAAAGATTACTCTCATGAGGAGAGTGGAATGAATATAGAAATGGGAACTGATCATCATATGATGTAGTAGAGCACAAAAGGCTAATACATGCTAGAACAGAAAAGCCAGTTTCCAGATTAATGAATCTGCAGGGACATAGTACCTATGCACACACACTTCCTCCCCTGTGCCACCCACTACAAAGGAAGAGTAGTAATATTCAAATTCTAATATTCACTAAAAATTCAAATTTCGCAAATTTACTTTTACACATTTAATGGATAGATTTTCTAGTAACTGTGTCCTGAACTGAGTGACAGTTAAACATTAATACAAATTAATGTTGGCTTACTTCTGTAGAACTTCTTCTTGACCACAGACTTTCAGGATATAGCTGCTACTGTCCACTTCATTCAAGTCATCATGTACCCAGCAAAGTGCCTGCATTATTATAAGCTCGACAGGAGAACTCACTGTTTAAAAAAAAAAAAAAAATACACACCACCCACATCTGGAAGTTAAATAGCAATTATTGTACACCTCTGCTAATTCAATTGTAGTTGCTTACTCTATTTTTACAGAAGCAGGCAACATTATCCTCAACACACACACACACACACACACACACACACACACACACACACATATATATTGTGGTCTTATCTGAAAGGGTCTCAAAGCACATTAATTACAGCGCTCTCTGTAATACACATTACAAATGAGAAATCACTCTAGCCATCACTGAAATTCAGCCACATGCTTGAGGTATAATGTGGCAGCTGTTGAACAAAGGTGCGACACTACATAACTGTTTAGGAAAAGAAAACCACCTCCAACTGAAGCTGGAAAGGGGAATTTTTTAGGCATGATGCAATTACCCAAATTGCAATCTTGCTGAGACAACCAGAAACCACATCCTGAGCCAGATCTTAGAATCTTTAATAACCAGAAGTGGTCAAAAAAAAACCATAAATTTTCTTCTCGAACACGAATCCTTATTGTACTGGAACACCGATTTAGACCCAACTTTGATGGAAGAAAATTAAGTAGGTTACTAAGGGACCAGGAGACGGCTCTGACAGATAACGCAGAAAGCCACTGCTTCTTGCAGCTCCCACTGGCTGGGAATGGCGAACCGTGGCCACTGGGAGCTGCGAGCAGCTGTACCTGGTAAAGAAAGCGTGTCGCGGCCCGCTAGAGGCTTACTCTGAACAAGTCGCAAACCAAGTTTGGGAACCCCTGCTCTACAGCAAGGGAAGTACCTGATCTCTCATATCTCGCAGAAGAGTCTATTATTCACAGTGGAAATATCCATATGCTGGTGGAAACCAATACAGGAAGTTGAGGTTCCATATGTTCTCATTCTGAGTTGCCTAATGTAGCAGCTACAACAGCAGTGTAGTTTGGCATTTGTGAAACATGTAAAAATTCTAGGCGCCTACAGTATCAGCTACTGCAGACTAGAACACCAGGGGAGTGCTGAGGCACCCATTTTCTTATGAGATAATTAACCCTCACGGAAAAGAGATTCTTAGCTGCCCAGATGCTTTCCTTCCACATGCCATTCAGTATTTCCTGCTTGTTCAGGTAGGACAGATAACCACAGTTGTCACCTAACTTCCTTACCAGGGATTGCTAAAAGTTAACCCACATTTACGGCTGAGTTTTAATATATCGTGCAGTCTTGTCCCCGAAAGGGACATAACCTTTGCCGCCTTCTTCAAGACAGGTTAGACCTTAATTCTCAGAGCAGTGTTTGTGATTGAATTGGGCTGATTTGCAAGTGTCTTGCTGAATCCATACTTCTTTGATGACTGGCATCATGTGCTCAAAAACCTAAGCGATTAATTTAAGTCAACGTCTCTAGCCCTTATAATCGCAAAAATAACTTTTGAAGTGTGAGCAGAATATGACATGATGCAAGGATGTCTA
Source organism: Terrapene triunguis (assembly GCF_002925995.2). NCBI lineage: Eukaryota > Metazoa > Chordata > Testudines > Emydidae > Terrapene > Terrapene triunguis. The sequence goes on along the minus strand of NW_020664447.1, from coordinate 165,455 downwards.
TCTGAACCTGTAGACAGCCTCAAACAGCTTTGAGGGAAGTCTGAATAGCTTTGTTTCAGTGTTTTCAAATACATTTGAATAAAAAAAATTAAATAAAATTTAATTCACAACTAGGCTGAGAAAGGTCCAAAAGGAAAATTTTCCATGAAAAGGCTGTAAGTACCAAAAAAGTAAGGTTTAGAATGAGTGTGCCATCTCAATATTTATAATTAAGACTTTCAGAAGTCACTTAGAATTCAAAGGAATAAGTAACTCATTAAAAAATTAGTAATCTGTTGAACTACAAAAATGAACTGTGAACTATAAAATGGAAACACTTACCATCACATGTAAATGTTACTGGCTGTTGGAATCCTTCAATTTCTATAGAAACCTTGATACTGGCATTCTCCCCACTTATATTTCTTTGCAGCATGACTGGACTCAGCACAAAGCCTGGATTTGTGTGCTGATTGGTATAGGGAAAGTTGGTCCTCAATCTGTAAACAAAGAGGGTTTTAGTTTATGAAATATTCTATGTATAAGTCCCTTGTCTGTCATGCACTGCAATGGACTTGTCTGAAAGTAGTACCAAAGCCCAGCAAGCAGTTGAAAAGGCTTTTTCATTCTTAATTTAAGCTGTAGATACAGAAACACTTGACTTGTCTGCTCTTTGCACCCCAAGACTGCCCATAACAAACAGATGAGCAACTAGTTTAAAATTAGTGTGTAGGCTGGAGCAAGAGACGACTTTCACATGTTAAGCTCATTGATACCCATTATCTTGATATTTGCGTGATGTTCTGAATTTCCATGTTTAAACTTTAAGTTACAATATAATTTAAGAGAGCAAACTATACTGTACCATCTGCATAAGACAACTGATTTTCATTAGTTAAAAAAATCCAATAGTTTTGGAATATAAATCCTCAAAGGACTCTAAAATGTTTAGTCTTTGGGCACTGCTGATGTATACTGTTCAAATCCAATTATTTCAAACACTGAAATTTAAATAAAGAAGCAATGAAAAGGAGATAAGCTAAGGGCAAAAAATTTTGAGGAAGAAGAGAGCTCATTTGTTTTTAAGTCTTGTAAACCAAATTGCTAATGAGAGCCAGGTATGTGTAATTTTCCCCCCGATTTGTTAGAAAATCTTCTGAGAAGTAAACTTTTTATTTTCAGTAAAAAGCAGCCACCAAAAATGCTATTAAGAATTAGTCACAATATTTAAAGTCATTTTAACTTTTTGCTGACATTACAGCAATGTTACAGGAAATTAGGAACAGAGGAATTATGCTGGTCTATAATGGTCTATCTAGCGAAGTATCCTACCTGTGTAGCTAAGTATCCTGACAGTGACTAACAACAAATGCTTCAGAGAAAAATGGAAATCCCTTATATGGCAGCCTGTAGAAGAGCTGTTAGTGGTTTAAGTCTTGAAGTGGATATATTTAATTGTAACTCATTTTAAAACACATTCTTATTTCTATCCAATACTTAAAAAATTTGCCTCAGTATCTTGTAACAGCGAGTTCCACAGTTTAATTATGAGTTGTGTAAATAAAACTGATGAAAGAATACAAAGTTAACTTCATTTCATTGGGTATACCCCCTCCCTTTTTGTATTTGGAGAAGGAGTAAATGATAGCAACCAACTGACAACCTCTATCTCATTCATTACTTTTTGTAGTTTTTAGGTCTTAATTTCCTTTAAACTAAATATTCCTAATTTTAGTGCATTTAAATATATGGAAAAATCTTACACTGTTAAAATAGCACCCAGAATGTGCTAGGTGCTTTCCAAATTCAAAAGAAAGCAGTCCCTGCTCTGAAGAGTAATATTCCATGCCTTTAGTCATTTTTGTCATCTCTCTTGACCTTTTCTATGTCTACTTTGTCACTTTTGAGATGGAGTGACCAGAGCGAACAAAGTATTCAAAGCAATACTAGTTGGCTAATTGGATGCATCTTTCACAGACACATACACATCCCTACAAAGAATACAATATATTCAGGATCTTGTGTATAGTTTAAAGCAAACAGACTCAGATCATGCAGTATCCAGTCCACAAAAACAAACTAGAACAGAGATTGCTATTGAAGTACAGATACAAAATTGTAAGGATCTTAAGACAAACCAAATATTCAGGGTTCTACTTCTTAAATGATTCAAGAACATGTAGGACTTGCCCTACCCTATCTGCAAATCATGTAGTTGGTCATAGAGGAAAGGTTGAGGGGGCAGCAGAAAAGCAAGTGAGAGAAGGGGGGAGGGGGGGAGAGAAGAAAGCCTCCCTTACTACCTCCCTCTTTGTCTCTTTCTCCTCCTAGGTCTTTACATTCTCCTTGCTTTATGCTGCTCAAGGGGAGCAGCATCTCCCTTCTCCCAGCTACCTCTTTCTCCAATACCAGTAATAAGCAGAGACTCTAATAGACAACTCATTCTCCCTGGTGAGAGACTAGATTAGAGAACAAGTTGAGGTTTGATCATTGCAGTCAGCCTGGATTTCACGTCTCTTGCCCGGGGAGGGCAAAGGCTAAGGACATCTTTCCTCAAGAAGTTTATGCCTGTCTGAAGGAGGTGGCATCAGCCTGCGTGTCTGGAGTTGGGGCCAGGGGACAATGACAATGACTGAATCCATTTCAAATGTAGAGATAGGGCTTGTTGTGGGGGGAGAGAAGGGAGGAACTGACTGGGAAGAGGTAAGAATGAAGAACTTTGAGAGATTGAAAAACCATGTGAAAGCAAGGAAGAGAAAAGGAAGAGAAAAGGAAAAGCAAAACCTGTACTCTAGAAAAATGTGTGTAGGGGAACAGGAAGAGGCAGGATGTGATATCAGTAGATATCAGTCATATCAGTAGATCAAAAAGAAAAAAAGCATGCAAAAGACATTTACTGCTTAACAGAAAACAATGCCAAAATGTTAAGATATACGCCAACGAAAGAAAGAACAAGGGGTTGGACAGAACAGACTGATGTGAGGAGAAAGACATACTGAAGTTTGCCTAATGCAGCAAAGCGTGCACTGCTAGTCCTGTGAACATTACCGGAAGTTTGTGATATTTGAACTTTGATATTTATTTCCAACTTCAGGACAGCAAACACCACCATTTAATTATCTGAGAATTAATTTGCAATCAGTAACTTCTTACTTGGTAACTGCTTGACAAAAAGCTGCCAGCTCTTGATTCCGCCCTTCAATATCTTGGAGAAGTGCATTTTCTGTTGTCAGGCTAGTGGTCCCATTGTCTTGCTACAGTTAAAGGATAAAACAAAACTTTAAACTGGTTGAAAACATACTCCCATAAGCCTTCAGATCATAGTCAAACCTCAGAACAATGCTGTGTCCCAACTAGATTTCAGCTACATGAAATGTGAATTTACAGGTATTAGCATACATATGTAATAAAAAAAATGAGTATTTCAGTTATGATTGAATTGGTTTTGTATTAATTAAAATCATCAGAATTGATTCTTTGCAACATTAGCGAAATGGAAAGGGAACACTCACGGAAGCATAGAATCTGGCTTAGATGGCTATTTATAGTCAAGATATGTGACAGCTAACTCTCCAATATGGCACTAAGTTCCCAAGTAAATGTAGCAGATACTGCATGCACACAATGATTGTCAGTCTTGTACTCTCTTATCCCATTTTATTAAAGGAATGCCAAGAGAGGACATTAGGTCTATTCTCTATTTTATGCCATGGTACAACTTCCACCTGGTCAGTCAGAGGACAGAATGAATTGAATAATGGCTGTAAGAAGAATGGTACCCCTCACAAATCAGTAACTTTCAGCATTCTGTATGAGCTCTAGTGCAATCCTTGAATCCACGGTAGTGTTCTACCTGTGACCCCTGAGACTCCACACTGCAGTCTTTGAGGGCAACTGTGTTCAGAGGATTCTGATTTACTTCCCGCAATTTTTAAATTGAAGTGTTTGAATCAGCCCCATTACTAAAAAGAAAGCACCACTGCAGCCCCGATGCAAGCCAGCAACACCCTGAGCAACAGCTGTCTCTTCCCAGTTCAATAGTTCTCACACTGGGGCACACGCTACATCAGAGGTGGGCAAACTACGGCCCGCGGGACCCTCCTGCCCAGCCCCTGAGCTCCTGGCCCAGGAGCCCCTCCCCCGCTGTTCCCCCTCCCCTGCAGCCTCAGTTCACTCTGCCGCCGGTGCAATGCTCTGGGCAGCGAGCTCCTGGGGCAGTGCAGCTGCAAAGCCTGGCCTGACCCGGTGCTCTGTGCTGCGCGGTGTGCGGCTAGCTCCAGCCGGGCGGCACGGCTGCAGCGCCACCAGTGCTCCAAGCAGCGCTCTAGCCACTCCCTCTTCCTTGCCTGAGATACTCTTCTACATCAAGGCTATGTTAACACTACAGTTACTAGGACTTCCTGAAGGGGAATTTTGGGGTGACATAAGTTTCCCCTCACACTGGTTAAATAGCATAAATGGAACAGAAAAAAAGGCAAGAAATCTGCTTCTCAAATACTAATTTAGGCCCCTTGACCTTTTTGAAACATGTTCAGCCTTCAGGCTAAGGAGGGTGGCACCACTGCTCCAGCCTGAGAGGAGGTATTCTTGACTATAACTGTCTATAGGTTATTGACACCAGTTCTGATCAAGCAATAGAAATATTAGAAGATCTGGTATAAACAGGTCACTGGGAATTTAAGCATTGTGCTAGCTAGTAAGACCAACTCTTGACCATACACTATCTCAAAAGTAGATAGGTAAAAGATTATTTATGGGGATCCAGAAGAATCTGTTTGCCCTTCCCAACACTCCAGGCAACGGAAAGGGAAGAAATTGACTATCTGTAGTTACTCCTGAAGAAGCTGAAACGTTACTGTTCAATTCTCAATGGGAATGTTTAATCATATATAGTTCCAATTTTATGACTTCTACTTTAACCTTCTAAGGTCTAAAATACAAGTACCTTTTTATGGTAGTAGATTGAATAAAATACAAGTGAGTTTATTTCAGAAATCAGTGCAACGTTTTCATGTAATAACCTGCACAAACATTCCAACAGCTGCTGTTAGTGAACTCTATGTCCAAAAATCTCAAGTTCATCTCTTGGCAAAAATGTATATTTGTTATACCAGATAAAGCTATTTAAATACAAAGCTATCATATGTATAATTATTATATTGAAGTTACACATTTTATTGGGATTTTAGATTTAGAGCCTTCTGCCACCGTAGCATTTTTGAACCAGTTATTTTAATCATGCATTTGCTTCCAATTTAAAAATCAGTTTTGTCACATAGCCATGCCATAGCAGAAAAATGTTATACTTAGTGCAAAAAAAACCACTATGAAGAGATTCATAATTGGCATTTGCTCTTCATTCAATTGTGCATGTTACTTACCACACAAACAGACTGGCCCTGTTTAACCAACTTTGATCTGCTGGGTTACTGTTATCAGTATATTTATGCATTACCTGTAAGCATCTATGCTTCTGTGGATGCAATATGCTGTTTATTATATAGTAAGGAATTTTTGTTCACGTTATTTTGTGTGTGTGTGTGTGTGTGTGTGTGTGTGTGTGTGTGTGTGTAAAGCCAACCTTTGATATTTCAAAACTGAAACATCCAGAAGTGCCATGGCACCAAAGACAAGACAGACTTCTAAACAAGCGTTAAGTTACATTGTAGTAAAAACTGCAAGATACCATCTCCGCTGGCTTTATTATAATGGCGAAAGCAGCTTTTCGGATATCAAGTGTGGTAGCCTGCAACTATACCAATTTTCTATCAGAGTTTTCAGCAAGATAGGAAATTTGAGTCTCTGAAGGAAGCACTGGTAATTTGAATTTGTTGTTTCACTTGCAATTACTGGTCCTACTTCTTTAGTGTCTCATATCAAGGCATTCAAACATTTTTCCTTCCGGGTAGTGCATCTTCTAAATCCAATGTAGAGGGTAACAAGACTACTACTTTACTTTTTAGTATCCTTTCTGGTTTGAGTTACAGGGAGAAGACTGTGGATGACTAGCTATGTTAAAGGGCATTGTAGGTGTCATTAAACCGGATCTCAGTGAAGGAAAAAAGTTCAAATGACTCATCTGAAATCTGACCATAAAGAATGATGGTTAACTGCAATCAGCAATTCAGACTTCAAAACTTTCTTCCTTATTTGTTGGTAGTCTGGGGAGAGTGTAAAGGCAGAGGTATTGCTCTCAATCTAGCATTGGCCTGCTAAACCCAGGGTTGTGAGTTCAATCCTTAAGGGGGCCATTTAGGGAACTGGGGTAAAAAACACTGTCTGGGGATTGGTCCTGCTTTGAGCAGGGGGTTGGACTAGATGACCTCTTGAGGTCCCTTCCAATCCTAATATTCTAGGATTCTATATATCAATAATTCCCACGCCATGTTGTTTTCAGCCACTCTCCCCAACCAAACAATAAGATTTGCAAGGGTGGGAAGATTATGTGTGTCTGAGATCCCTTGAAGGGAGTTCCAATTCTCTAATTCAAAGGACTAAACACAAAGACTAGTTGGAAGTTTCACCTAACAAGGTACTGTGGTCTTGTGTACTTTAGACCAGGATTTCTCAATCCGTTGGTCAGAACCCCAAATTGGGTCACCAGAATGGCTCACCTCCCTGATCCAGGCACTGAAACTAGGGATGTAAATATTGTTTAAAAAAGTTAACCGGTTAAACGATTAAAGTTATATCGTTTAACCGAGGCCGCCCCAGCATGGCTGGGGTCCCTCTGGCTGGCACGGGGCCACCAGGGCTGGGGCTGCTCTGGCTGGCATGCACAGGGTTACCAGTTAAGGTCAGTTAACGGTAAGCCTAATGCTTACCAGTTAACCTTTTACATCCCTAACTGCAACCTCTGGGGTCCCAGCACCACTCAGGTTTGGCCCAGCCACCATGACGACAGGTGTCTGGGTAGGCCAAATTTAAGTGTGTGGCACTCAAGCTCCAAGAGCCAAGTCACAACTCCACTCTCACAAATTTGGTCCTGTCAGGGGGGCGGGACCAAACCTGAGTGGTGCTGCAATCCTGGAGGTTGCAATGCCCAGAGCAGACAGCCAAGTGCAGCCAGCCTCACAACAAGGGAGCTGCCACTGTGGGGTGAGTACTGGGCAGGATCCAACCAAAACTACCCCAGGGCCTCCACACTATTTACTCGGTCGTGACAGGCCATAAACATTTACAGTGAGAACCACTGCCTTACATAATGCCTCTCTTTCTATAGTAAAGGCAGGTGAAATCACATGAAGTGCCCAAGCTAGCAGCCCCCCATTTAAATTTGTGGACACAATGGAAGGCCACTCAATTCAGGAACTCACATACACTCAGGTTCAGACAGAGCACATTTGCTTTTTCCCAGGACATTCTGCAAGTCTCATCTTTTTCAAGGCTTTTTAGGAAGAATGGATGCCTTTTGAAAGACTTGTGTAATGCATTGGATTGGTGGGCAGGGAAGGGTTACTCATAGTCACACTGGGGCAACTTGTAACTTGTGTCTTTTTAAAATGTGTTTCAAGCTTTGGAAAGGTAAATCTAAAGAAATACTTGAAAAAAACTACACTAAACTTCAGATGTGTTATACTGTCGCTAAACACGGAAATTACTTTGAAAAGTTTTACCTTTTGGGATGTTTTGATTAGTCACATTTTACCTTTAATACTTTTTTGCAAGATATTTAAATTACAATTCCAATTAATTTTAGCAGAAAATTGCTAAATCACCTCAAAATATGGAGCCATTGCATAGCATGCATAGTTCTCTTGTACACTAGTTAAGCAAACAAAGGAGAGGAACTAGAAGCAGTAACTTGACCTTTTCTCTGCTACATCTCTGGTTTGACAAACTTACCAACTGGTGGTTGTTTAAAGACATACAAAGTACATAGGAATGTGCTGGACAGTCACAATTCAATACAAAGTGGATGTGTCTCTACAGCTCTCACACATATATATCACTTGAGTGCTAACTTCAGATTAGCAAAATTAAAATGGCCCTTAGAGATGGCTCCCACATGCAAGGTTTCCTAAACTGCCTCAATCCTGACATTCTGCTATTGGAGCTAAACTGGTGCTGGAAGTAATGATTAATGCTTCTCAGTGAAATTTACAAACATTAATCCAGTTATCTTTTCACAAAAGAGAGAAAGTGTGCACATGATGCCAGTCTCAACTATTTTACTATATGTCTTGTCTGCTAGCTTCCAATTACTTACATCAATTATGGCCTAAGCTGTTTTTAAACTGGTAGGACTGGGGCGAGGCAAATCTGTACAGAAAGCAGGTCAGGATATACATGCATTCACGGAACTAACTTAAAATAAATCTTTACACTGCCTTTATCCTGCTACAGGTCTACGCTAGGACAGTTTAAGAGCTGCTCTAATTTACGCTGACTACCAACAACCCTAGAGGACTGAAATGCAGCCAAGAGTGGCAAGGGGGTATCCTGGCACCATCCTCTTTCCTTCAACCACACCCTATTTTTCCTTTTAGCATGGAAGACAAGTGGTAAAGTCATCTCTATACAACCAGAGGAACCTCTGGCATTGGGCAAACATCTCTGGGCTAATCAGTCTGAGGTTCAGTTTATGTGGCAGAGGATGAGGTCCTCATTGTATATAGTACTGCTCAGTTGAAAATGTAAGTTACGTAATTCACATTGCATCCTCAAGTTTTAAAATGCTATGAAAAACCTTGTAATACATGTAGAAACAGTAGCTGCCAGTACTTCAGCAAGTCAACTTCATATTTATTCATATTCAAATATTGCATCTTGAGTTAAATAACTCATTTCCAATTAACCTATTCTTCAATTGGTAACAGCTGCTCATTAAATCCTGACCAAATGAGCGTATGAATTCATAATGCACTAAAATGAACTACATAACATACATACAGACTAGAAACATGGTGATCCAAATTTGCCTGGTCTAGACCAAAAAGTTGACAGTTATCAAAATTGCATGTCATAGGGTTGTCTACACGATGCAACACTCTGGACTAGAGGGGTGTAATTTCTAGATGTGTTGTGCACTAACTGAACCATCTGAAGTGGCATTATGTTAATATGTACTAGGAACGTTTTAAGTTCATGATAGCAGTGTCAACATAAGCTAGTTATTTGTTAAGCACACTAGTGTGCTGTGCACTCACACCCCTCTAACTCATGTTGCTGTGGCATGTAAACAAGCCTATAGTAGTTTTGTTTTTGTTGTTTTATAAACAGTTTATTTTGTAATCTGAGTCTGGAAACATTACAAACAGTTTAGTTTGCCTCGTACATTAAAAAGGGACCACAAATCACTTCTGCCGAATTTGTTTTAACCAGCTATAGTTACTAGTGACAACGTTAAATTTAGCTGAAAGGTTACAGACTAAACTGAACAAAAATAGTCAGTTTACTTTGGGCATTTAATAGCATTATAGTCAGTTTCACTGTTTGGGACTTTCCTTAAATTTTACATAGGAACAGGGATTAGTAAATTGGATAAAGACTGTAAAAATCACAAAAACTGGAATGTGGACTAGGTTGCAGGTGTAACACTTGCAACTACTTTTAACTTTTTTAAAATGGACTAGACTTCAAGGTAATGATATCTTTAAGTAACTCAAATTTGTCAGCAATCCAGTACAGCTTCTTAGAAGTTAGGTGATCAAGTCAGCAACACACAATACCAAATCACGCACAAGGAAACAGGAAGTTAGCATACAAAGAGGAAGGCAAACCCATTATAAAGGTTCAATTCATATCACGTAAACTGCAAATCAGGAAAAACATTTGAATTTAAGTCAAGGATATCACAGCATAGCTTTAGAAGTAAAAGTGTTTCATCACACTTAATCCACCAAGAGGAGGAACTGTTCTATGAAAAACCACTACCCAGTAAGCTATAACCAGAATCAAAAAAGAGTAATCTTACATTTAGACACCTTTCAATTCAAGCTGTACTGTAGTCTACACAGGGATCACAATAATGAAATACAATAATGTGATACCAACATTGCCACTTCGGTAACATCACACAACTGTTGAAGACAGCTAACAAACAATTCCTTACCCCACTGGAACTGCAGGGGGATGTTTAGGGAGGCAGAATGTAGTCACTCAAGTTAAAGTTTGACTAGGGTTAATAATCCATTCCTATGGACAAATGTTATGGGATTGCTGATAACCACCAGTAAACAAGACATTCGTTTTACGGATCATACAAAATATGGCAGCTCCTCCAGCACAACATTACTGAACCAATACTTAATCAAGGTATTAGGAATGACTGAAGGAAAACTGTCAATAAAATGAGTCACAAACTTCCTGTAGCACCACAGGTTCTCTTAGGAGGTTTTACGTCAAAATATTGATCCAATGTACAAGTATAATTGATTTATCGCAGGCCATAATAGTGTGGCTGAAGGCCATGATGAACCTGATGTTTCTGGGGAAAGACATCTGATATGTTGTCATTGTTAAAGGGCTACAGAAGTTAAAAACATTGGCTACAGAAGTTAAAAACAAGGAAACTATGTTTGCCTCTCTAAACACAGACTACAGGAAGAATGAGTTCACAGATCTCAAAGGTTAGAATTACACACAAGACAAAAAGTTATATTGACATTCTACTCCTCACGCAGCAGCTTTTCAAACCTCTAGTCTCTTACAAAATAGAGGGAACCGTGGTGGGGAAAAAGCCTTCCAAAATAGGACAACCAGCCCAGAACAGCAGGAAACACTCACTGAGATGCAAGGAACATTACCAATAGAAAATTAAGGAAGACAAACATTTATTCTTTTGCTTTGTCAATATTTCTTTTTCTAGAAAGAGCATGGTTAGAGGAGAGTCTTGGAGAAGATTTTAGGGAGCAAATTTAGAACTATATTTACTTTATAACAAGTATTTTAGAGATCCAGCAGAAGATCCATACCATTGTTCTGTTTGGATGTTGTGTGGATAGTGTATGATGAAATTCAAATGACTGCTTTGAGAATTGTACTTTGGTATTGCAACTAAATCCTCTAAATCCCTTTTCTGTGGACACAATTTCCATAATAATGACTTTCCAGACTGTAAGGGGGAATTATAGCAGAAAAAATTTCCTGCTGAAGTCTTTAGAGATTTTATTGCCTCTTTTGACAAGCATGAGGAATTCTATAGTGAAAGGCTATTTTCTGGAGAGATGGCAGCTCAGGAAAGCAAATGTGGCCACTTAAAAAAGGTATAGTTGCCAAACTGAATCAGTCCCTTGGTCCATCAAGTCATGTACCCTGTTTGACAGTGACCAACACCGATTGTTTCAATGGAAAACACAAGAAACCCCACAGTTGGCAGATGGGAGATAATCTGCCTGCCACAAAGGTCTCATCATAATCCCTAATAAAATAGTTAAGGCTTGAAGCACGAGGTTTTATCTCACTTCCAATATTTTTATTTAAAGAACAACTTTGGTCGTTCTTGACCCTATAAACATTTAATTCCTTCTAAATCTTGGTCTCAGCATCCTGTGACAATGAGTTCCACAGTCTAGTTATGCAATGTGGGAAAAACATTTATCAGTTTTGAATTTGTCACCTGCTTATGTTATGATGGGACAAGGACAACAAAAGCTTCCAATCTATGTTCTCTACCCCATTCATTATTTTGTATACCTGCATCATGTCCTCTCTCAAGATAAACAACCTCAGCCTTTTCAATCTCTTTATATGAAAGTCATGTACCTTCCTAATCATTCTCATTGCTCTTCTCTGGACCCTTTCTAATTCTGTAATATCCTCTCAGATGGCGACACCACTGATTTTTATAATGCCACTGTATGACCAGTTTTTGATTTAGTGCACTTTCACAGAGACACTTGAAAGTCTAAATCACCAAGCTAATATGTTTTTCCTGGACATAAACTAAATAAAGCAGATACACTTGGCAAACATGTGTCACCAGTTGCTGGAAGAAGTGTAGATCTTCATGAATTATTATGAATCAATGTAACAATATTTTAAATTATTGCCTCGCCTCAGCATTCATGACACATTGTGCCAAGAGTCATTGATTAAAGTTCTAGCAATACTGGAAAATAGCAAACGGCTTGTGATCTGATTTCTTAAATTTTTTCACATTAAAGTAATTTTAGTAGCACCCATCAAGGATTAAAAACTAATCACATGGCTACATATTCCTAGCAGTTTAAAACAAGAAATCCTATATATCTTTAAAATGTCTGCTAATTATATAGCTTGTTATCCAAGGAATGTAGTTTCAGCAAAGGTAACATTTCTGTGGTAACTAGGGCTGTCGATTAATTGCAGTTAACTCATGCGATTAACACAAAAAATTTAATTCCAGTTTTAATCGCACTGTTAAACAATAGAATACCAATTGAAATTTATTAAGTATTTTGAATGTTTTTCCTACATTTTCAAATATATTGATTTATATTACAACACAGAATTCAAAGTGTACAGTGCTTACTTTATATTTTTATTACAAATATTTGCACTGTAAAATACAAGTACCACAGTGCAATCTCTTTATCGTGAAAGCGCCACTTACAAATATAAAATTTTTTTGTTACATAACTGCACCCAAAAAACAAAACAATGTAAAACTTTAGAGCCTACAAGTCCACTCAGTCCTACTTCTTTGGCAGCCTATCGTTGACAAACAAGTTTACATTTATGGGAGATAATGCTGCCTGCTTCTTATTTACAACGTGACGTGAAAGTGAGAACAGACTTTCGCATGGCACTTTTGTAACCAGCATTGCAAGGTATTTACGTGCCAGATATGCTAAACATTAGTATGCCCCTTCATGCTTCGGCCACCATTCCAGAGGACATGCTTCCATTCTGATGATGCATTAATTAAATTTGTGACTGAACTCCTTGGGGGAGAATTGTATGTCTCCTGCTCTGTGTTTTATGTGCATTCTCCATATATATCATGTTATATCAGTCTCGGATAATGACCCAGCATGTTTTTCATTTTAAGAACACTTTCACTGCAGATTTGAAAAAACACAAAAGGTACCAATGTGAGATTTCTAAAAATAGCTACAGCACTCGACCCAAGATTTAAGAATCTGAAGTGCCTTCCAAAATCTGAGGGACAGGGTGTAGAGCATGCATTCAGAAGTCTTAAAAGAGCAACACACTGATGCAAAAACTACAGAACATGAACCACCAAAAAAAGGGGGGGGGGGGGGAAATCAACCTTCTGCTGGTTAAATCTGACTCGGATGATAAAAAAATAAAATGATGATGAAAATAAACATGCATTGGTCTGCACTGCTTTGGATGGTTATTGAGCAGAACCCACCATCAGCATGGACGCATGTCCCCTGGAATGGTGGTTCAAGTATGAAGGGACATATGAATCTTTAGCACATCTGGCACGTAAATATCTTGCAACGCTGGCTACAACAGTGCCATGTGAACCCCTGTTCTCACTTTCAGGTCACATTGTAAATAAGAAGCAGGCAGCATTATCTCCTGCAAATGTAAACAAACCTGTTTCTCAACGACTGGCTGCACAAGAAGTAGGACTGAGTGGACTTGTAGGCTCTAAAGTTTTACATTGTTTTGTTTTTGAATGCAGTTATTTTTTGTACATAATTCGACATGTGTAAGTTCAACTTTTTTGATAAAGAGACTGCACTAAAGTACTTGTATTAACTGAAATGAAAAATACTATTTTTTATTTTTACAGTGCAAATATTATAAAAATAAGTATAAAGTGAGCACTGTACAGTTTGAATTCTGTGTTGCAATTGAAATCAAGATATTGGAAAATGTAGAAAACATCCCAAAATATTTATATAAATGGTATTCTATTATTGTTTAACATCACACGATTAATCTTTTCAATCGCGTGATTAATTTTGTTAATTGCTTGACATCCCTCGAGGTAATTGATATATCAGTGTGTCAAGTCTAGTCATCTTCCCCTCCTTTTTTTTTTTTTTTTTTTTTCTTTCTGTTTGGAGGGTTTAGTGGATAGCTTAAATCAAAGTAAAAAAAACTTTCTGGGGGGGGGAGGGGGGGAGAGAACAAAACAAAACAAAACTTGTGTCTACTTTACACATCACAAAAACACCCAATATTTTCTCTTGGCAAGTAGATCAACTTTAAGAGGAATGTTAAAGTTATTTGTTTTTAATCATTCACTTGATTGTGCAATATGGACTGCAGCCCTGATTTTGAAAGTATGGAATGTAAATTTTCACTGACATAACTGCCTGGGCAGGCAGCCTATTGCCTGCTTATGGTATTGTTAGAAGTTTTGACCACCTGTAGCTCTAATTTCAAAGGGAGTTGTGCATGCTCAGCAACTCTGAAAGTCAGGCCAATGGCATACATTAGCAGTTAAGTTGCTCTGGATCATTTAAATCTTCAACATGTTTAGGAGAGAACAACATGTTTAGGAGAGAGGATGGAATCCCATCTCTCCTCTGCACTCTATTCCACGGGTTCATTGCACCACGACCCCTTTCTGACAACAAAAATTATTACATGACCCCCAAATTGGTCCATAATGATCAGATGTTCTAATTCAGCTGCTTCTGAGGGTAGGTCTACACAACCGCTTAAGTTGATCTAACTTATGTTGCTCAGGGTTGTGAGAGTAGAGCATCAGCATAGATATAGTCTTCACCAGATATGCTACAGCAGTGAAGCTGCGCTGATGTAGCGCTTCTAGTGTAGACATGCCCTCAGGAGTGATTTAGAAGAGATTAGAATCCACTGGTGACACGCATGCTCAAAGTTGAACTTGTTAACTAGAATTTAAAAACGAGACAACAAAACTGCAGCTACTCATTACAGCTATCGGATATTTTCATTCTGAACATGAATGTGGGGAACTTTATATGCTTATCTGCATATAATTTTCGCTGAGGTGTCTGAGTTCCAGGAGCAAGGGCAACAGTTTGAGTATGCTTATTGTTTAATTATAGAGTTAAAAGTTTAAATTTATGTACTAGGTGACCCTCAGGTTAAATTAATCTTCATAAAATTTATGTAACATTAAAAAAAATCCAATCACTACAACAGGAGTTACCATACAGAGAAACGGTTTTTTAAAAACACCCAGAATCACTCTTCCTTTCACTGAAGGGGTCACAGAATAGCAAATGCATTTCACAACTTCTTCAGTGAACCACAAACACTTCTTAGGAGGCAACTACTTAAAATTGATTAGATTGAGTTAGGATCACTCTAAAAGAGCAGTATTGACTATTCCAACATTCATCAAAATTACACACAACAGTCTAATGAGTGCTGGCTTATTTGAAGATTTATCCCTGCCAATGGAGTCTTTTTAAAAAGACTCCATTTATGGTTTATATTAAGGACAACATAGATGCAAATTTTAATCTAAGTATCTTGAAAGATATTGTAACCAGTATTAGAAAGTTTAACAATGCAATTTGAAATACTGAAGATTTATTATACCTGTGGTGTTTGGCCCTGTAACTTTGCAAGCTGAGTTGTTCGAATGTTTAAAGACTGGCTTCTTGTAACTGTTGCCCCAGCAGTGGATTTCCCATTCACTTTTCTTTCAAGATGACACGTTACTAGCAATTTTTCTTCTAGTAGCACAGCATCCCATGGATCTTCTGCAACTGTACTCGAAGTCACCTTTGCATCATCCTCTGCATTACACAAGATCTCCACATTATCCACTTTTGGTTTACTTAGAGGATCCAAGTCCAGCCAATCAAATTTACTAATATCACTGGAGTTTTCTGAGGTTGGTAATTTAGGTACTATAGACTTAAAATCAGTCATCTCTAAGTCAGTGCTGGATTTCCCATTTTTCAAGAATTCAGAGGTGCTGGCTATTTTGTCAAATACTTTTGCCATTTCTGGCGTGAGTGTTGGAGGATACATGGGCAGGCTTCCTCGTGGATGGAAAGGTGTAGTAGTTGTCAATGGGTATGAAATGTATTGAGACCGACCGGGAAGACTAAGATAAACAGGTTCTGTAGATTGATAGGTGGACATGCTTAGGTGGAAGCCA
Organism: Terrapene triunguis; assembly: GCF_002925995.2. NCBI lineage: Eukaryota > Metazoa > Chordata > Testudines > Emydidae > Terrapene > Terrapene triunguis. The sequence goes on along the minus strand of NW_020664447.1, from coordinate 149,473 downwards.
TTCTGAAATACACCAGCTTGTTTATTGTAAGAAGCTGATGGGTAAATAGGAGGTAAAGTGCAAGTCACAGGCCCAGGTAGCCGAGGTGTCCACTGTCCTCTTTGACCAGTAGGCCCAATATAAAATGGTGAAGAAAATGATGGGCTCAGAACAGGAGTTGCTGGTAATGCAGGTACTTTACTAGATTCAAAACTTTCATCTAGCAGCAGTTTCTCTAATTCAGCATGGGTCATTTTATCTATATCAACAGTGCTTAATTTATCTTCCACCCTCTTTTTGGCAGCAGACTCTGGAAACACCATGAGATCATGGTCCTGTTTATTATGAGTTTGTGCTTTTTGTCTGGTGCTGCTTAAAGACTCAGAAGTTTGCTTATTACCAGTTACCACTCTTTCCTTTTGCATCTTAGCTAGTGCCTCAGCTTCCATCTGCAATGCCTCTTCTTTGTCCACATCTTTTGTCCTTGCAGTTCCCAACGAAGGAGATGAACGCTGTCCATTGCTACTGGATATCTGAGCCATAACGTGAAAGCAGATGTCCATTTAAGAGATCAATCCCTTCTTCCTAACAATCTTTGGCCCTTGACTTTGAAACTAGATTCAGTAGACCTGAACAGAAAAAAAAAAATTAGAAAGACATGCACAGGCATAATTTGTACACTAAGTACATAAAGAACTGTTTAAGCTGTAAAGTGTAAATTTAAAGCTTTACGTTTAATCCATTTCAGAATATCACATTTTCTAGATTTCTAACCAGTTACAAACCTTTCCTACTATTCTGACTGGATTTATGTAGTTAAACTAGGTCCAAATTTTATAAACACACAGTTCAGAGCTTAATTTTGTTGGACTCTTTGCAATAATTTATTATGTTATCAGCAATGTCATGCAAAGAGCAGTTATGTTTTGACTGGAGGTGAATGCTGGTCCAATAGTTAGGGCTGTAGCCTAGAACTTAGGAGACCTGGTTTCAAGTCAGGAAATCTGAGACTTTGTACAAGTCACATACCTTCTTTGTGCCTCAGTTTGCCATCTGTAAGATGGGGAAAGTTCCCTCCCTCACAAATGTATTGAGGGACCCTGAGTACCAAAGACAGGTAGTGTTCCCGATGCACACTCCAAAAGGACCTCCTCCAGTTTACCACCAGTAAGTTTAACAAGGCAATAAGGACATGTCAGACTGATGATTAGGGCCCTACCAAATTCACTGCCATGAAAAACAGGTCACGGACTGTGAAGTCTGGTCTCCCCACTCATGAAATCTGGTCTTTTGTGTGCTTTTACCCTATAGTATGCAGATTTCACAGGAGAAGACCAGTGTTTCTCAAATTGAGGGTCCTGACCCAAAAGGGAGTTGTGGGTGGGAGAGGCGGGGGGGTCCCCGCAAGGTTATTTTAGAGAGGGGGTGTTGCGGTATTGCCACCCTTACTTCTGCGCTGCCTTCAGAGCTGGGTGGCCGGAGAGTGGTGGCTTTTGGCTGGGCGCCCATCTCTGAAGGTGGTGTCCTGCCAGCAGCAGCGCAGAAGTAAGGGTGGCAATATGATACCATGGCATCTTTACTTCTGCGCAGCTGCTGGCGGCGGCTCTGCCTTCATAGCTGGGCTCCTGGTCAGCAGCTGCCGCTCTCCAGCCACCCAGCTCTGAAGGTAGCACCACCAACAGCAGCAGCACAGAAATAAGGGTAGCAGTACTGCAACCCCCCCACAATAACCTTGTGACCCCCCCAACTCCTTTTTGGGTCAAGACCCCTACTACAATTACAATACCATGAGATTTCAGATTTAAATATCTGAAATCATGAAATTACAATTTTTAAAATCCCATGACTGTGAAACTGACCAAATGGGACCATGAATTCGGTAGGGCCCTATTGATGATCACAGCGTACCACACTTAAGATGCATCACTATTAGCAATGCTAAACTCACGATGAAGGATTTCACAGCCTTTGGAGGAGTTTCATCATACTTTGTCATCATAATTAAATTAAGCATTTAGAAAATGCTTTGTCACATACAAGCAACATATCTAGTTACATTCATACTTAATTCCCATAAGAGCAATATAAAATAAGTGGGTATTATTCCTCATTACACAAATGAAGGCAGAGAGGCTAAATGACTGCCCAAGGCCAGAGAGCAATCAGTGACATGGCTGGTGTTTGATTCACAATCCCATGGTTCAAACCATTAGACAGTTCTTCCCAATACTAACCAATAAATTGGAACACATTTTAAAAAGCATCACTATTGTACAATAGACTGCCACAAGGACTCTGGTCTTGAGTCTGAATTTTCAGTGTTTACCATACTATACCTATTTCCACTTTCCTCTATAGCTGTTAAACATGGGCAACTTGCTGCTGAGCTAGAAAACTTTCACCAACAGCAGCTGAGCTATTATGCATATTAAATGGCAAGATAAAAATCATGAATAATGAGTTTCTGCAAAGAGGTTATACAAACACCAGTGAAGCGATGCTTATTAAAGCATAGCGCTACTGGGCTGGATATGCCTCTACATGGAGAGCATTAGGTACCTAAATAAACTGTACAACGATATGCAAAGGGAAACAAAAATTGGACTTGTATGTGGTTTTGGTTCTTTATGATGTACAAAGTTTACATGAATTTTTCTTTTGCTCTTTTAAAAAATTCTGTTTTTAAAATTAGAAGTTGGTTTTCTACACAGGATGAATCTAGACGACAACTAGTGAAATGAAATTGTAAGCCAGAAGAGTGAAAGCTGAGCCTTCTTGAGGTAACTGAGGAAAGGACAGGAAGAGATTTTTAATGCAGCTGTTTACAGCTCTGCTTTAGGCTTTTATTACTCCTATTTATCCTCAATGACTAATATTCTGGAAAGAGGAAATCAAAGGTTCTACACCCTCATTCTTCAGTTAAGGGTTGAGAATACGCATCATCTGTGGCTCCCAAGCCAGCCCTCCAGCAAGACCAGAACTGACATTCCTGACATTAAGGTAAAATAAGGCTTCTTCTTCTTGCTGAACTTTTCAGGCCTTCTTTATTCATTATAAAGCAGTAAAAGATCAATTTTTATAAATACCTTTGCAGGTCACCTCAAAAGGCACAGAGAGAAATCAACACGTCCTAAAAGAACACCTGTTGTGACAGAAGTTGACATATGGAAAGCTACAGCAGCAAACAAATTAGTTTTTGTGAAGTACATCCAGTGCCAAAAGCTTATTATAAATAATTGCTGTAGAGCCTGCAATGTATGGGGCACTGTACATACAAGGCAGTCACTGCTTTTAAGAATTTACAGTTGATTTAGTTTTGAATTGAGATTAACAACAAGAGTGCCTCACAAGCATGTATTGCAGACAACTAGCAAACACTACGACATTTCGATTACTGATCTATGAAAAGTCTGTAAATCAATAAATGGTTTCACAGATCTACAAATCAACAGCTCTTCATAAATGATTAATCCTCTTACATTCATAATTACTTCTGTGGAGGAAGAGAGAGTGGTACAGAGCAGAAATCCATATGGAAAAAAGGAGAGTGGCTTTCCTGACCTCCAGCTAAGAATCCACCATTATGTTCTAGAGGGGAAAAAGTCCTTGAAACTAATTTTCATTCCCCATTCCCAAAACCAAAAAATTCTTATATGAAGGATTCCCTCTTATGCCTATAACTAATTGCCTTAGTTTCAGGTCCCTGTTAAACTTATAGAAGCAAATTCATATCCTTTTATTTAAAAAACTAAGTCAAACTCACTACACACATGCAAACCATATTTGAAAGTTTAATCCAAGCAACAAGGCATCCCAAAGCACAATACATTGTGTCAAAGTCTATTTTAAGAAAATGTTTTATGTTTGTGCTGGGGCAAAGACTACCCAAATTCTGTGGTTAGACATCAAACTGCTAAGGGTAGGTGGAGGAAATAATTAAGCAGGGTTGGGAAGCAAAGGCCTTTGGTTTTTTTCTTTGCAACAAACTTTATAATAAGTCCTTCACAATAAAGCCTTTAGGAAGAAATTTGCACTAAATAATATTTTGATTGCTAAACCAGCTGATCCACTCCACCAGCTTATGATACTCTATAAAGATGCACTACCAAAAAAAAAAAAAAAAAAAAAGTGGATCAGTTCCCCCATTGCTTTGAACCTTACGTAGCTGTGTATTCCAGTGCAAAGTGAGTGTAAAATGGACACAAAATGCTTCCAGTTGTGTTTCACACTCACTGTGCACAGATATGCAAGGTGCAGGGTAATGGATAAATCAGGCTCAGCATGTTAAACCTGCAATAGAATTGAGAGCCCAGATTTAAAAAATTTGTATTTAGCTGCCTCCAAGCCTTATAGCTACAGATTAGTCTATGTTCTATTTCCTTCTTGATTTCAACCTAAATTTCTCACTGAACTGATTTGCCCTCAACACCCATCACTAGACTAGTGCAGGAATATGGTTCCTGTGTGTTCCTTCCATTACATGCATACACAAAGAGAATATATTTAAGGCATAATTCAAGGGGCACAACATCCATATACACCTCTACCCCGATATAACACGGTCCCCGGGGAGCCAAAAAAAATCTCACCGTGTTATAGGTGAGACCGTGTTATATTGGGGTAGAGAGAGAGGAACCACTTCCCGCCCCAGCTCACCTCCGCTCTGCCTCCGCCTCCTCCCCGAGCATGCCGCTCCGCTTCTCCCCGCCTCCCTCCCTTCCAGGCTTGCCATGCCAATCAGCTGTTTGGCCCGGCATGCTCAGGGGAGGAGGTGGAGATGAGCTGGAGCGGAGATCGGTTCCTCTGAGACCCCCCCCCCATTACTTGCTGCAGCCCTCCCCTGGGCCCCCCACCCCAGCTCACCTCCGCTCCGCCTCCTCCCACGAGCGCGCCGCAGCCCCGCTTCTCCCCCCTCCCTCCCAGGCTTGCTGCGCCAATCAGCTGTTTGGCACGGCAAGCCTGGGACGGAGAAGTGGAGCTGAGCGGTGTGCTCATGGGAGGAGGAGGAGGAGGTGGTGACGGAGGTGGAGTGGATGTGAGCTGGGGCAGGGAGTGGTTCCTCTGCGCCCCCCCGTACTGTGGCCCCCCTACCCCAGCTCACCTCTGCCTCCTCCCATGGAGGAGGAGCAGAGGTGAGCTGGGGTGGGGGGGCCCCGGGAAGGGCCACAGCAAGTAAGGGGGTGTATGTGTGTGCACACGCGCGTGCAGAGGAACCGCTTGCGGTAACACAAATTCTGATGTAACGAGGTAGAGCAGCCCCGTCCCCCGGAGTGCTGCTTTACTGCATTATATCCGAATTTGCGTTATATCGGACCACATTATATCGGGGTAGAGGTGTACAAACTTTCTTGTAGGGCTGTCTATCACAGTTAATGCCTGCAATTAACTGAAAACAAAATTAATGTGCTAATTTTTTAAAGCAGCATTAATCACATACCTCTGGGCAGGAATGGCATCATTGGCTGCACAGTGTCCGGTCAAGCCAATAACCCAACCCACCTCCAGAGGACGGGAAGAGAAGAGGAAATGAGAAGAAGAAGAAGAAGAAGAAGAGGCTCCCATCCCAGCTCCAATGGAGAGGTAGGGATCTTGACCCCACCACGCCCCGCCCCCCCAGCTCCAGGGACCGACACCCCTCCCACACCGTGTCCCATTACTCCTGGCCAGCCCCCTCGCTCTGGGGACCGACACCCACTCCCGCGCCATGCCTTACTGCCCACAGCCAGTCCCTCACCCTGGGGACTGACACCCACCCCCTCACCATGTGCCATTGCCCCTGGCTGGCTCCTCACTCCAGGGACTGACATCCCCACACCGTGCTCCAGTGACCCCAGGCTGGGCTCTCATTCCAGGGGATACCCATAGAGAACAGGGGTCTGGCAAGCTCAACCTCTCTTCCCCTGCTGCATGCGGAGTCCCTCAGGTAATAATCTACCCTCCCTTGCAAACTAGGGCTTGCTCAGCTGAAGGGAGCCCACCTAGCTCAGTAAAAGGAGGCAATCCTGGTACCAGAAACCACCCTTTCCATAAGCAGCAGCAAGACACCTCCTGGATCCTCCTCCTGCACAAGTCATTGCTTGCTTCCCCCCACCCCACCCTCAAGCACTGAATGCAGATTTCTAAGATGAAACTCTCTGCAGACAGGAGGTGAATCCAGAAACAACTGGAGCAGCATCAAGAATTCACCCTTTTTCTGTACAACTCTCACCCTCCCATCTCCAGAATATTGACTTGCTGAGATAAAAAAAATCTTAGCCCTTCAATAAGGCAAGATTCCTCTAAAGGAGGAACAAGCATTAGGACTGAGTGGAACTGTAGGCTCTAAAATTTTAGATTATATTATTGCACTCAAAAATAAAACAAAAAAATAATTCTACATTTGTAAGTTCAATTTTCATGATCAAGAGATTGCACTACAGTAATTGTATGAGGTGAACTGAAATACTATTTCTTTTGTTTATCTTTTTACAGTGCAAATATTTGTAATCAAAAATATTATAAACTGAGCACTGTACAACAGTGATCCCCAACCTTTTTCATCTGGCGGGCGCCAAAAAAAACAAAAAAGGCCGAGTGCTGCTGGCGGAGCAAAAAAAAAAAAAAGGCCAAGTGCTGCACCCCTGCTGTACACTTTGTATTCTGTGTTGTAACTGAAATCAATGTATTTGAAAATGTAGAAAAAACCCATCTCAAAATATTTAAATAAATAATAATCTATTATTTAACAGTGCGACTAATCACCATTCATCTTTTTCATCTCTTGACAGCCCTACTTTCTTACTAATATTTTCTTTTAAATTTACTTTCCCCTTCATACTGTTTATTTTTACATTTCGCTCAGCTTGAACATAGACTTGCCATCAGGTTCTGCTGTGGTGTTTGGGTTGACAATAGTTTATGGAAATGCTGAAAAATAGAACACTAAATTGAAAATTTGAAAGAGTTCCCTATTTATATTAGGTTTTATAAAGCCTTTTTTCCTCCTCCCCCAAAGTCTAGTCTTTGGCTTAAATCTAGTTTATGCTAATGGATGTTTACATGTTAATGGAATTCTCCAGTTGTGAAGACTAAAGAGAAGTGTTGCACACACTTCTTTGTAAATTTATCCTATCACCAGTTTGCATAAACATGTCTATGTTTTTTTTAGTACCAGACAGATGTTTTGTATCTTTCCCAGCACGCTTTAAAAAAATATGATCCCAAATGAGAGTTGTTATGGCTGTCACACAGCTTCTCAGAAGGTCACCAGTTTTCCTACTCCCTCAAGAACATTTCAGATAAGTCATAAGGGGCATAGCAACAATGTTAGAAAAATCATTGACGCATATAGGAATCTGTGGTGAATTAAACTCGTTTTATTCTATTCTACACACCTCTGCAATCAAGGCATTTTCTATGAAAGCAAATAGAGTACTGTACTCCATTGACACAAGGTAGCGGCGTGCCTGTTGTGCCCACTGCTTTGAAATGGTGCACACTTATGTATTCACAATTCTCTTGGTAGCAGAACATTGCAATACAGTTTTCTGAAAAGGTTTCTCTCAAAATATTTACTCGTCACCTACTGAAGGACTGAACCTACTTGCCACAGACTGCTAACCCTGTAGTTACTTCTCACACCAGTTGCTGAGGAGGCAGCGTGCAGTGCCTGGTTCCCTCAATCTTTTATACCAGCAGCTGGCTAGTTAAATAGATGTGCAGAGATGAGGGATAGAGCTTCACATCCATCATTTCCTTTCCTCACAACTACTAGAAGGGAGAAAGTTCAGTCTCTCCCTTCCTCAACACCAGAGATTCATGGGTGCTATGAGAATGGATGTGTCCACTATTTTATCTTTCTCCAGCCTGCTGTACTTTTTGATCATCCTCTGAATAAACTCCAGGCACTACTGCTACTGCTTGACAAAGCTCTGAGTAATAGTGTGAAATTGGTACGGTTTGTAACAGTTTCGCTCTTGCCCGGAGGCTCCTGAATAGCAGCAGGAAAACTGCTTTGAGTTCAAGTATTATTCTGCTGTTGCTTGGGAAAGCTAATGAGATTCAACATACTCATTGGAACTATTCAGAACCCTTTGGTCAGCAGCAACTGTCAAGAATTACATGATTTTCACTTTGGTGCTGCTTGGAAAAATTAAGAGCAGCAGAAGCAATGCAATATTATCTTTCTGATTCATCAAAACTGCATCAGTTTACACAGGCTATTTTCAAACATTAAAGGGATTTAAATAAGTAAAGCTTAAGTTTTGAAGAAATTGATGACTCAGGCACTCATACTTTTCCTAGAAAAAGATCCCACTCTCCATGGGCAAGTGGATATTTTTAGGCCCTGGTTTGATATCAACACTCAATATCTTGGCTCTCAAGTACGGTGCAGTGCTACACATCTGTGGCAATATACCCATGATTAGCAACATATAAAAGAGCCCATCCTTAGAAAAAGTTGTCTATTAATGACTTTACAAGTTCAGAAGATCTTCTATCATGAATCACTTTCATACAATGAAGTAGTCAACAGTTGCATCCTTTCACCGACAGAAAAACCCAATTACATCTGATAGCCAAGAAAGGATAGGATAGAAGTATATTAATGGAAGTCAGAGTTCCTTTCTAGTTTTATTTTTGCCAGGCAGATATTCTGTCATTGAGCACACACTTAGTTTGATCACAGCATTCAAGGCTTGTCTTTAGACAGGGTATTCAGAAAGCCAAACCAAATGTCTCAACCTGTTCTCCGATTCTGCATCATTGGCTATAACTGGACTGCAGTTTTCTAGTAGTTGGGGGGGGAAATCAAATGCACTTGATGGGACTGCAATAGCTTTAACAGGACTTGATTTCATGTATGCCAACATTTTAATGTTGAATTCATATGATTAATATATCAAAGCTAATGCTCCCTCAATTTGAGTTAATACAAAACAGACTGTCTAACTTGGTTTTGAATGTGGACTGCACAACATCTGCCAAAAATTCTCTTATATACCAGAGTGAAAAATGCCTAAAATTGTAACTTATCAAATTCGGAAGGCAATTAAGAGTACCTAGTTAAACTTCCGCAAGATTTGCAAACAGAAGGGTGAGTGATCAGAGTAGAACTCTTTTCTCAGGCTCTAGGATTCACAGCAGCATTGCATTTAAATTCAAATCCCAGGGGCAAGAGAAATGAGAGATGCCTGCATTGTTACTGATCTTGTGTTAAAAATTCATGAAAGGTGTTTGACACAGCTGGAATTCATTGGAAGCTCTAGGCCTAGCTAACAGCTAGGTGTAACTGTGCTTTCAGTCAAGTCTTCCAAACACTGGAAATAACCCCAAAAGACTCAAAATTGTTGCTCTGATCTCAACTACTGCGATATACTGAAGCCAATACCATTAGAACGTAGTTCTAAGCTAGGTACTTCACTTATTTGCCTTCAAGAGCACAATTCTCCATCCAAATACTTAAATGGCATTTGTCAAATACCTATGGTTTTTTTTAATTTACTTGATTGCAATATTTTATTTGAAAATAAAATCTGACAGTTTCCCTTTTCCACTTGCTGATTTTCCCCTGCATTTGAAGTTGAACTAAGACACCTGTGTACTTTGTCTATGCATTAGCATCAATTATGTCAACATAGCTCTGGGCTGTATCTGTTGTACATATTATCTCCAACACCTTTGAAGGATACAACCAATAGACAATGACGCAGTTCTAGTTACAAACAGATCTAAAAACCAAGTTTGATTAAAGTTACAAGGCAAATACCTTAACTGGTTTCTTTGCTTCCTTGCTCCACTTCTGGGAGACTTTGTATCAGTCACCCCACTGCCCAGTTCTAACTCTATGGTCACCCCCATTTCCAAGCTTCCAAAAGAGAGAGAAAACAAACCATTCCCACCCCAAAAGAAACGGCAGGGAAAAAGAGGCAGCAGGGTCATCTGAGGGCAACTCCAGTGTTAAAATGCATAAAGCTGATGGGATCAGCATTAATTCCCACAGGGAAACACCATGGAGTGGGAACAGATCACAGCATGAGTGGCTGAGCCTGTACCCACCCACAAAATCTAATCCAAGTATAGCACCCAGAAAGGGGCTTCTGTGGGGCCAGAGACAGGATGCCATAAAATGGACCCTCTATGTTAAGACAGCAGGTTTTCTGCTCCTGTCCACTCAGAGGATCATTGAGTCCCACATCACTATCAAAGGGGAAGGAGCACAGAAGTACCTAATTGTTTGTTTTGTTTCTGCTATAGATTCCAAAGACAGCATATGGAAGCAGAATTTCACACTGAACAACATTCAAAAAATAAATTGCTCTTTTTTCTCTCCAATTGACAGAACTGAATTAATCTGTCTTTAGCAATGAGAGCGAATAAACTTATTTACAGCAAGTGTACTGCTATTTGATTAGATTTACTAAGCCATATATCTGCCAACTATTATGCAACCTGATTTCATGGCTCTGAACTAATTAAGTATTTCCCCCAAGCAATACTTTAACAAAAAACATTCATCAGACGTTGACATTTATCTGTTTACTCAATACTGATTTCCAAGTAGATCATTTTATAAAACTATTAGAAAAGTAATATTTTAAAAGCTGAATCAATATTAAGGTTGTGAGGAAACTGCAAGATGAAATGTTAAACTTATCTGCTACAGATAAGGCTACCCAGCAGGAACATGATATTCCCTAAGTTACAATATATTATATTTTGCCTACCAAAACAGGAAAATTGTAACAGTGTACAACATTCTAACAGCAATGTCACTATTGAGAAGATTAGGAATGAATTTATAATTTTAGGTGGAAAATCCAAATAAGGAATAATTAATTCTAGAGTACTTTCATTTTTCCAGAATTTTAAACTTCTAACAAACTGAAAACTTCTCAAATCCAGATAAAAAAATTAACTGGGAATTACAAGGATGTCTTTTCTACACAGAAATCCTATTACCCCAAGCAGAGGTAATCTCACCAGCTGCTCACACTACATTTAACATTCTTGATCTACTTAAGCAGAGTTGGACAGCAATTTCCTGTCCCAAAATATGAGGTATTGATCACAATTTCATTTAACCTGTTATTTATAATCATTCATTTCAGTGAGGTACACAACGGTACACTCAAATGCCGTGTACATTATTTATCAGTCATTTTCTAAGAGAAACTTTACAACTATCAGCAATCTGACCACCCAATGAAGTTCTAAAAATTCCAGCACTAAATACTGATGGTAACTTATAGGTACATTTCCAACCTTCTTTTTAAAGTAATGCCTTGATGTACAATAGCCCAAGTTTCTTGAAAATAAAATTAGGGTATGTCTTCACTAGCAACGTTAAAGCGCTGCCACGGTCACACTTTAACGTGACTATGTAGTCGCAGCACCAGTACTGGGAGAGAGCTCTCCACGAGGGGAGTAGCTCCCAGCACTGGTGCATTGACTACACTGCCACTTTACAGCACTGAAACTTGCAGTGCTCAGGGCGGTGTTTTTTCACGGCCCCTGAACAAGAAAGTTGCAGCGCTGTAAAGTGGCAGTGTAGACAAGGCCTTGGGGGGGAGGGGGTTTAAAGTAGTCCCTATGGTTCTTTTGCTTTTAAATATCACAGAATTAAACTACTGTGTATTTGCTGAACACATAATGATGGCTTAGGTTGAATTTAAAGAATGTACAGACTTTTCCTGTTTAAGGAAAAACTATCATTGCCCCTTTAAGAGATAGTGGAGAAAACTCATACAGAATAATATGCAGCAATAAAACACTAGAGAGGACTAACCAAATGGCAAGCAATTTATAGCATGATATTCTCCACAGCAGGCAAACTTCACAAGTAGGGAAAAAACGTGAGGAAAAAAAAAACCTTACTGTTCAAAAAATACCTTTACCCCAGGGAGTCCCAGATTGCTACAAGCTTCTGAGAAAACCTAACAAGGCACTTCAACCAGAAAAGCCAGGAGTAAGCCACACGCCAGCTACTTGTGGAGGTACCAAAATAGTGAAGCTATCTTGAAACTTCTATGCTATGAACTCAATTTATACCAACTCATTTCACCAAGGTAACCACACAGTGATAACAGTATTGACATCTAGGTCTGAACTGATGACAGTATATCCTATTGCAAATGTCCTGAGCCATCTACTTCCTTCACACCTGCTACACAGAGTTTATGAAATCTGCATTGTATATTATAAGCACTACACATTAAAATAGTTACGTTATTGTGCGTAAGCTTTCCCACAAAAATTTCATCATATGCACTTTGAAAAGCCAACATTTGATTCCAAATCATTTTCAGAATGTGCAGATTTCATTACTACAAGTACATTTAGCAAATATTTCCTCCTTCACGTACTTGCCAAATCTAGAATCCAGACTTCACTCTCCTGCAATAACAATACCGCAACTACCCTTTTTGATGTATAAAAAAGTACAAAGAGTGCTGTATTAAGAGGTTGTGTCACTGACTGTTGCAGGATAAATAACGAACTCTTTCTAGCCTTGCCAAGTAGCTAAAAATCCATTTCCTCATTTTTTTAAATATGTACAGCAATTTGTTAATTAGATCTACACATCCATGCAACTGATTTATATTCTTTAACAAATTTTTTTCAAACTTTGCTGTACTTTCCCCAATAAAAATGGAATGCTACAGTAAATTCTCCAACCATAGATACGAAAGGCAGTCACTCAAAATTCAGACAAAACCCTTTTTCTCTTCTACTTCAGTAGGTTACATTCAAAATGTAATATTGCATTTTACAGGGTGGGGTTTGGAATTCTAAAGAAAAAACAAACCCCATACACTGGATTGTTTACTACATCAAGAATTGTTAACTCTTTATACGTTGCCATTAAACTTCATCTAAAGGTTTATAGGTGCACACCTCCAAAAAACAGTTAACATTCCATTTCAATGTACTTTTCTGACTGGAGTTCAGTGATATCATTGATTCTAGGAGTTAAAATGTATTTCAAATCCCAGTTTACTACATTCAGATGGTATTTAAAGGACCACACAGAGACATTACCAAATGAGGAACTGACAATGGGTCGAACAAAAACTCGTCAATTGCATGAAGCTATTTATTGATAGTAGCGATCTAGAGCCCTGCAAATCTGCAGCAATCCACTTTATATCTGTGGATATCCACATCCGCGGATATTTGTAGAATGCAGATCGGATGCCGATACAAAATTTGTATCCACATGGGGCTCTACAGATAGAGATACTATTTTAGTTTTAACTAGCAATCGAGGGTAAGGAACACCATCAATTTCAAATCCAGTCAATTTAAAGAGAAGAGTAAGTTAAATGAAATTTCAGGTATTAAATCTGCTCCCAAAGACGTGTGACAATTTTTTTGGTTTTACAGTCATATTTTCCTATTTTTAAGTAGCTTGTTTCTTGATTACTGTTGAATGTCCCACACAAAAGGGAAAAATGACTAGACTCTCCTCCCACACTCATTTTTGTTGATTATTTGTGCAGGTGAACCCTTATGCCCCGCAGAGCCCCATCAACAATGGTACTCCTTGAGGACACAGATCACCACAGACAATCCGCTAGCAGGATCAAGATTTAAATTAAATCAAAAGTGATCCAAAACTCACTACATAAAGCATTTTAAGTTAAAGTAAGCCAACTGGGGGGGAGAAAATTGTTGTCTAATCTCTTTACTGTGATTTTCTCTACGTGTTATTAGAAGTAACAGCAGGTAAACCATTTTCAGACTGAAGTACATTTTTAAGGTGATTATGCTCCTTTAAAAGCACCACGATTAGATTGTTAGTCATTTTTCTGTTGACTATCTCACCCCTTTAAAAGCAAGCATTCATTTTTCTGTTTCTCTGGGTCTAACCTTCTTCCACTAGGCATTTTTTTACTCAGTGCAGCTTCCTTGTTCCATCACTCCTTTATTCATGCTCATCTTTCCTCACTGCACTTTATTTCAGTTCTCCTGCCTTCAATTGCCCCTCTGTCCCTCTCCATTTTTCTGGAGAAGACCTGATAACATAACTAAGTTTAACCTATTTTCTCCCTCAAGGCCACCACAGAAACCTCTCTTTCAGGTCTAATCTGCATCAGAGCAGTGGTCTCCAAAGTGGGGTGCGCGCACCCCAGGGGATGCGCAAGAGGATCCTTGGGGGTGCACGGCAGGAGCAGCGCTTTTTTGGGGGGCCGCTTCGGCATGGCGGGGGTGCGTGCTCAAAAAATTTTTTACTGATAGGGGTGCACGATCAAAAAAGTTTGGAGACCACTGAGCTAGAGTGATGAAGTATTACAGGGAAAAGCAAACAGCCTCTGCCAGAATGAGAGGCTGAACTCCATTCTGAACTAACAAGCATTACCAGTGGACCACAAGGTACTTCCCTTTTTGTAATTTCATTTTTCCCCCTTACGGTTTATCCTTCCCTTCCATTTTCTTTAGGATTTCACTCATGATTGCTGCACATACTATATTCTCAATAGGAGCTGTAAAGGTCTCCTCTGCAAATATTAGGATTTCCAGTTATTTCTTCAAAATACATCCATCCATTTCTTCAAAATAGGAGATTCTCCTCAACCGAAATACATTAGTTATTTTTACACCTTAGTTCTTTAGTCAACAAAACACCATCACTTTCATTTCACTGTTTTTGGGAGCACATTTAACACAGTAGTTATAAACATCACTAAGACTAATTTTCCTTTCTTCAACCTGCCATATCTTATTTCCCTCTTCCAGTTATTTTCTTGCTAGTGTCCTCTTTGCCCATCTTTCCTCCCCAAGCACTGGACAATCTTCAAAAAGTTATTTATACTACCAAAACATGTGCATGTTTTATATTTTCTTGGCTTCAATAAAAAAAATAAGACTTAGATGAAAGTACATAGACTACTATGATTACAAAGGGGAAAGTGATTATGTCTAAAAAGTAATTTAAAAAGAGACAACTTAGTGGTTTAAGAATCAGAGTTGAAATGCTCAACTTAACTGGAACAACAGGGTCAAATACCAACACGTGATCAGTTAAACTCCTCAGCCATCCATAATACAATAAACCAAGTTAAATGCAGTTTAACTTTTGTGGGTATTGGAGATAACAGCTGAGATCCCATATACTCTACATTGGCATGGGGGGGGGGGTTGTACTTTACATAAGAATATACATTAGATTCAGTATGCAGCACCAAAGTTTTTTTTTGCTTTCATGGTTGTTTGCTAAGCTAGATACCAGTTAACACCTACCCCTCCAGTCCAACCAAGGTAGCAACCCTGACATCATATACACTCTCTGAAATGCAATTACATCCTTAGGAGTGAATGATGCTATAAATGCAAAATGTTATTCAAGAGACCTTGCAATAAAGATCTTGAGATTAAAAGAAATGTTGTTCTACCGCTTGAAATAATGCAATTAACAGGGAGAAGTTAGTAGGCATTTTTACGTGGCGGTTTATGGGCAGCCACCCCCCAGGCAAACTTGAACCCACGTAAAGGAAAAGCACGTTACAGCGACGGCTTCAGACCCGGAGCTAACTATGCCGGGATGCCCCGCTGCGTCCCGGGCCCGGCCCGCCCCTGCGAGGCGGAAAGTCACCCGGAGGGGTCACAGCATCCGGAGCCCCGGGGGACCGACACCAAGGGCGGTAGGAGGCCCGAGCCCGGGGGAGGAGGCAGCGAGAGTTGCCGACACGGCCAATCCCCCTGCCCCGCACGGCACCAGCGAGAGCTGAATCCAGGCAGCTCCTCGGCGCCAGCCTCACTGGCCGTAGCCCCGGGGGAAGCGCCCGAGCAGGAGCCAGGCAGGCCCCGGGCACAGCGCCCTGGCGGCTGCGGGACGGGGCGGCAATGCCGGGGTCCCGGCGGGAGGGGCGCCAGGCGCCGCAGGGGCCCCAGCCCCGGGGAAAGGGCGAGCCCGGGTACCGCGCGGGGCCAGCCGCAGGCACCGAGCCGCCTCGCAGAAAGACCCACCCCGCGGGCCAGGGGTCCCGGCTACCGGCCCTGCTCTCACCTCGCCGCGCCGCTGCCCCGCAGCAACAGCCATTTCCCGTCCCTGCCGCCGCCGCCACCGCCGCGGATAAAGTCACTGGAGGGACGAGCCCGCCGCCGCCGTGCGCTCACTTCCGGCCGGGCCCGAGAGCCCGCCCCCTGGGGGCGGAGGCCAGGCGCTGAAGAGACGGGCAGGGGGAGGAGCGACTCTGATGAGGGGCGGGGAAAGGGGGATAAGGGCGGGACCCTGAGGGCGGGGGGCGGAGCGTGGCCTGTTGCGCAAGGGTGGGGCTCTGCGTGAGCTCACACATGTGTTCTTATTGTTACGTCATTGTTTATGGCTGTAATGACTGGGGGCTGAGTCACTTGGACCATGACCTATTGCTCACAGCACCACGGGGAGGTGGCAGGGCAGCCAGCTCCAGCTTCTCCCTTTTATACTGGAACCAACAGGCTGGTTCCTGTAATGGTGATTTGGGGAGGAGCCAGATTCCATGTTCCAGCTCAGACAGCCTGGCTCATGTTGTGGCCAGGTCAGGCTCATGTTGAGGGTATCCCACATTCTGCAGAGCCTGCGTATTTTGTAGCAACAAAAATCCCTGCCAGAAATTTTTCACATGGTATGCACAACTGAACTACTCTTGATTTAGGGGTCATATTACCGTCAATCAAGGGGCTGCTGGGCCAAAGTTCAGTAAGTAACGTTGTGACCAGCAACCTCTGTCGATGTGTTGCCAGGCCAAAGCTGAGTGGCAATGCAACCCTGCACACCAGGTCATAATGCCTCTCAGTTTGGGGGCCCTCTCAAATAGGGCCTGGGACAAACTGGCCCGTGCCATCCCTTGCATGAACAACATGCATTCAGCTTGCAAACACTACTCAAGAAAGACCATTGTGAAAATTTTCCCTTGAAATCAATGAGCTGCACAGGCAGGAAAATGCCTATTGTGTCATTGCACAAACAGCACAGGCTGTGTCAGAAGAACTGAGGGAGATTTTAAATATCTGGTGGAAAACCACATTGCATCAAAAAGGACATATTTTAAAGACTGCCTTCAATTTAATTTAACCTAAAAATCTTTGACCAGGCTGTAAAGGCTGGATATTGTCATCAAAATGAATTGCCATATCGAAAGAGATGCAGAGATTTTAGGGGGAGGTGCTACTCAACCTAATTTCCTTTTCTTATCGTCTGATCTACGTAAGAATTTTCAGAATTACTGGAAACTTGCATAACAAACATGTCCTTCTCCGGAGCTGCAGTTCAGTACAAATACAAAGAACTTCCTTTATCACATGCTGTGGAGGAAGGGTACTGAGTGTGCTTTCTGGGGAAGAGAAAATAAATCAAACTAAGAGTTTTGGAATGACGCTAGTAAAATAGAGTTAGATATATATAGCTTGTGATTTTTAATAGCAGAAGTAGTATTTCAGCATTTGTCAGTGGAAATGGCTATAATGTAATCAGGCACATCTTCCATTAAATAAATATTCACTGTAATTTTACAAAATATTTCATAGCCCCCAAATTATCAGCATTTGGAGTACTGAATTTTTCTGAACTGTCAGAATGAAAAAGAAATAAAAATTTTGTCTTAGTAATCTCTGAAAAGTACAAATTGTTTTTTGTATGTTCAAAAAGTATTATAGATGGCATTTTAGACCAAGGTTAGGCAAATATAACATCTCATAATATCTAATAAAATGCATTATATGTACTGTAACAAAAATATTATTTTTCAGTATTAATTTTGTAAAAACTTACCAAGAGAATGACACCGTATTCTCTACATTTCAAGATGTGTCACTCACAATGATCAAATGATTCACTGTGACTATTGATATTTTATTCAGATAATGAACAACTTTTGACATTTCTGGAGACCCCCAAAGCAACAAAATATATAATTCAGGCTAGATGGCACATGAAAAACTGTCAGTAAATTGCTCAGTTCATGAAGAAATTACATATATTGCTTACCTGGAATATACTCTTGTCTTAGTTTTTATATTGGCACCCATCATGGCAGTATCTGACTGCTTATTGTAAGAATTAATCAGTTAGGCTCTGATCCTGTACCATTAAAATCAATGGGAGCTTTGCTATAGGATCAAGACCTTTAGGTCTGATAATGAAAACACTGCATTCAGAACTACTATAGAGGGCTTGCATGATTGGGCTTTTAATGATTATAGTTGTAAAACACTACAAAGGTGCTAGATATTACCTAAAATATGACTGCCTGGGACTGGACCAAATATGAGTCATAGAAATTTGATACAGAAAGGGACTAATTTGGTAATTTAGTCCATTTCACAGACCAATGCAGAATTATTCTCTTCAGTCTATTATCAAGTCTATTTCCAAGTCTAGATTAAATGTCATAAGCAGCAGGGGCTCTTGCTGTCAGGAAAGTTTCCTGATATTCAGCCTACATTTTTTTTATCTCATCATAACTAGTTACCTAACTATCTACTCTAATCTCTTTAAACACATTCCTATAGTGCCCATCACTATGGTATATAAGTACTGATCCCCTTGTATACCCTAAAATATCCCCTTTTTGTTTGTTTGTTTGAAAAGAAATTCTATAAAAATAGCAATGTGTGGTACGATGGTCATAGTTTCTCAACTACATGCACATTAAATTTGCTCATTTTACACCTCCTGCCTTTGTACCATTAGATATACTTTAATAGAGTTCCCATCCAGCTTTTGAAACTTGTCTCCTATTTGTTATGTGTCCAGTAGGGGTTCTCTTATATGTAAGGTGTTATGGCACCAACACACCTTTTTTGAGCAGTCAAACTTTCAATGATGAGTGGATCCAGCCAAGTGGTTCTGCTTCTATATGGTAACTACTTGGTACAAGCCCAGCTTGTAGGTAGGACAAAATTATCGCATTCTTATTTGAACTGATGAGGGGGATGCTGACACAGCCCACAGCTTTGTTTATGAAGGCATAATTATAATGATCTCTCTGTGCCTTGGGTCAAAGAATGGTGTCACCCTTAAAGTATTTATGATACAGGAAATCACTAATGTGAACATATAAATGCTGTACACATGTATAACCAGTGTCACTATTTTGGCACTGTATGTGCTATCAGTGATACACTGGTAAAATATCTAAATTGCCCTGTACATTTTCAGGGATCCTTTTTCAAACACGTGTTTTGTAAGGGTAGATTTGTATGACAGACAGATTGGAAATAAAGGTTGGTCCTTGACTAAATAAAAATTGTAAATTCAAAGCATACATTAACAAACTTTTGTCACTATAAACACTTTCTCCAATTAATGGGAAAAATGTCTTTTAAGGATCAACTCTGCCACTGCTATGATCACCATCCTTGACACTCGTAGGACACTAAGCTTGATTCTCATATATGTTTTGCCTTAACTGCATATTTCTTTCCTCTGTAGTTTTGTATTACATCTTTTTATTATTTAAATATAGTTATTTTGTAGGAAAATCAATATTGGTATTTTATGATACATTATTAATAATTACAAATGTGGATTTATGAACTTCTAATTAAACAAATGGTCAGCTGCCTAGAACTAACTTCTCACAAAAGTATATTAAACTTATAGGATCTGATCCAATGCCTACTGAAGTCGATGGAATTCCTTCTTGGTATATGGCATTAGTTCTCTTGGTTAAAAACAGGAATGGTTCTAGCTCCAAATTCAGAGCTGTATTTTTAAAAACTTACCGTCCAACTTCTGGAAGTGTTTTTATTTGGGGTCCTGTTTCTGTCCTTTATATAAGTAGGAGTAGCTGTGAAATTTGTACCAAGATCCAAGTTTGGTTTCTGACCTTCTCACGCCAATGTTTGGATCTGATAGTTTGGCTTACACCCATGTTTAGTTTAATATAGTTTCAGGTTCATTTCACTGCAGTGTTTTCACAGAGGAATAACAGAATAAATGTATGCAAAAGACAAATAACACTGTGCAACTAATTATGAGAATAGTTCTTCTGACAATATTCAAGACACAATACAACTTTTATGTATGCCCAGTGCAAAAAGATAAAATATGTACATAACAAAAATTATTTTTAAGCTTACATGAAAATATTAAAATCGATTTTTTTTAAAACTTCTACAGTTACACCTTAAACAGTTATTCACAACCTATTCAGGTGACTCTTCCAGGTTACCCGACCAAGATCTTAGCTGTATTATTTGTATTGCTAGCTAGCTTTTATTAACTGGTGAGAGTAAGCCCAAACACCATTGTGAGTTAAACTGTACTTCACTGAATGGGAGGTTGGTACTGGAAACACACCTGTCATTAAGGGCCTGAACCTGTTTCCATCAAAATCAGTAGAATAGGATTAGGCCATAATATAGGAATGGGGAGCATAGCATGCCAGTCACAAAAGCCTAAAATCCTAATACTGACATATGGATCAGTAGTTGGGAACAACTGCTTTAAAAATAGGGAATTAGATCCATAGAGCTATTCTGATTTGGAGCTGAGGATTTGACCCAATATCAATTTAAAAAAAATAAAGATTTGGTGCAATTTGGTTCTTAGTTTGTACTATATACACACAATATAAGGAGAAGGGGGAAATCTTAATTTTTAATAACTAAATAAAATATACCATTTTATTTTTCTCAATGTACTACTCATATGAGGAAAGTTACTCATCTGCATGCAGGATCTGGACCTTGTTCAGGAAAACTATAAGATCTATTTACATTTGGGCTAATGGTTAAATATCTTAAAGGCATGTAAAGTTATTTTATCTTTTGGATAACTAGCTTTTACAGATGATGGAAATAATTACGTTAAGAAAATATTTTCAAAGGTATTCAACAATTACACCTCTACCTCGATATAACGCTGTCCTCGGGAGCCAAAAAATCTTACCACGTTATAGGTGAAACCACGTTATATCGAACTTGCTTTGATCCACCGGAGTGCGCAGCCCCGCCCCCCCGGAGCACTGCTTTACCGCGTTATATCCGAATTCGTGTTATATTGTGTCGTGTTATATCGGGGTAGAGGTGTATTAGCTAAAATGGCATAATAGTTGCAATTCTAGAGTTAAATCTTTCTTACCTTACTCTTACAACTAGTACTAGTGCTCTCACTGGGACTATTCAAGAGTGTAATGTGAGCAGGATTTAAATCCTGTCTGCACGTTAATTAGAACTTAAAAGCTTCAGTTAGGATTTTTTTTAAAAAAAGAACTCTTAAAAACATTATTTTAATCTAATGCCACCAGGGGGAGACAGGTTCATTTTGTACTCCAAAAGATTGTATTACTTTATCAAAAATATGCCTGCAGGACTTTCAGTGTGTTTTCTTAGTATACTTTCTCTGAATGCCTTTTCTTGAGTAATCTTTACACTCTGAAATGTGTGTGTGCTTGTCATGTTTAAATACATGCTGCTTCCTGCTACAGGTGTTTATTCAAGAGAGTGCTGCTGTTAATATATTATTGTGGGGATTTTGGGGGGCGGGGATGCAGTTTTGGTGTCAGATTGCTGGTTGACTTGAAAGAGGAGAATAGATTGGGATTACATTTTGTTATTGTCTCATTGCTACGCCACAAACTGTAGATTTTTCACTGTCAGTATAATCTGTCTACCTATGGTACTTATATGAATCCCATCAAAACTATAAAAATGAGGACTTGGGTCGGGCAATATAAAAATATATTATTGGGTAGAAAAATAGCATTCTGCTATGCAATTAAAAGAGTGACAGTGATTTCAAACGAAGGTAGATTTAAAAGAAACAACATTTTGTAGAGTACTAGTGTGGGTAAATCCTTTATATGCTAAGTACATGTACATTCTTTAGTCAACACTACAGTGCAGTGGAGAGATAGGACAAACAGCAGATATTCATAACAGATTGTACTCATTTAGCTTGATAGTTAACCCAAATAAATTATGTCTGGAAGTCTTACTAAACTGGCACCTAGTAATAAATACAAATAATTGAATATGTTTTATCCATTTGTTTGACCACAACCAGTTAATTGGTATAGTTTGAATTATAATCATCCATATCATAAAGCTTTTAATTTTATTTGCTTTTTCAAATACCTTTCATGTTACAAATAGTTAATAAAAAATGCTAACCGGAGGAGCGATAAACTTTATTTACTGGATAACAATGAGAGTACAACCAGAGAAATTTACAAAGGTATTCCTGGCTTAGAGGCTCTAATTAAGCATGTAATTTCTACACTGGAAAAAATTCTGAATACCACCCTTAAATGTTGGAAATATGAGGAACAACAAATCTAGTCTTCCATGCTTATGCTGGAGAATTTCCTGGATGTCTCAGAGTATGTGTATTGTGAGCACTCAAACCTTTAATTGAAGAAGCAGGGTACCTGATCAACAAAGAAGTCTTTTGTTATAAAATGCTAGTCACTAAAGTTAAACAGGTGTTAACAAAAACAGAGTTTTGAACGTTCTAACTAAAAATCCCCCTTCTCACTTACTCAGTTTCTAATCTCTTGGCTCTTCTGCTGTCATCATTTCACTATTTCTCCAGTCACCACAGTGTCTTCAAGTGCAGACATGATCTCAATCACTAATGTAAAAACTAAGCAGGGGTTTGTTTGTTTTTTGTCTTTTGAAAGCAATAAAACTTGATATCATGAAGCAAAATAAAGAACAAGTCCAATTTTTATTTTTATTTTTTTAATTTGCAAAAGGGATTTTAAAGATAAGGGACAAGGTAAGGACAGCAGGGAATGAAGGAGGGAGATGAACTATTTAGCATAGTTAAAATGATTATAACTAGGTAGAATGGGTTGAAGTTAAAGAGACATTTTCCAAAGTTAGATCTATTAATGTGGAATAATCTTTCAATGGAAATAGTGAGACATTGCTTGAAAATAGCATGGACAGAACACCAAAGTGTAATTATACGGAATAATCCTGCTTTGCAAGAGTAAGGGACAGATGAGCTAATAGAGCTCAATTCAGCCCTGGTATAAGTAGGAACGACTCATGGGGTGAAATCCTGGCTTCACTGAAGTTAATAGGAGTTTTGCCATTGACTGCAGTGGGGCCTAGATTTCATCCATGGAATGAAATGAAGTTACACCAAAGCTGAATCTGGACTTGCGCTTATATTATATTGTCTATATTTCCCTGTAACAGAGGACTCTGAAGTAAGTGTTTTGGATGGAATTAAATATGCAGAAGCAATAGCATCTGCTGAAGGCAATATACTCCTTAGTGGCTTTAGAACAGTTTATATTCTTGTCTTTTATCACTTTGTTCTGTAGACCCTGGGCATTGTTCAACACTGCTGATTTTCTCTTGTTAGCAATCCAGGTGCATCGCACAGATGTTTTTAAACATTTGAGCGTAAGTGGATAAGGCTTGCCTCAGCTCCTTTCTGTAATAATACTTTCAACTTATACAACCCCTTTAATGCAAGGATTTCAAATAATTTTACAAGTATAGGTATTATTATCCCCATTGTATAGATGGGGAATATGAGGCAACATTGACATTAACATTTTCAGACATGTCCACTAATTTTGAATGGCCAGCTTGAGACACCTTTGGGCCATGCAAGAAGATTGTCATTACCTCAGCAGAGTGGTCATGGAGCTGCTTTGTAACTGGCAGTGAGTATCTCTCTTCTCTATCCCGCGTATCTGTCCACATCCTAGTTCGGCTAATCAGGCTGGGCACAGGGCTCTGAATTTGTCTTTGGCTGACAGGAAAAGCATTGACTTGTTAATGTGCTGAAAAGTTAAAAAGTTGGTCTCCATGTTGCTGTGGATATAGTGTTCTTTTCCTAGCACTTAAATACCAGTACCGTAACCATTGGGGGAAAGTAAGGGTACATTCTTAACATTCCATTAGGTTTATAATCAACAGTATCACTGGGTTTCTGTTCAGCACAGAAACTAAATGTTCTTTTGCTTGACAACAATGGAGACAACACTTATAAAGGTGGTGGCATGGCCCTCAGACTTCAGATACCGTAGGAGCAGGATTCAGATAGCAAGTCACTGAAATTTGCACGCTACTCAAAATTTTAAATTTCTCTGACTGGTTTTAGATATTATAAAACAAAATATTCCAGAGGAAAAAGCACCTCCAGTTCTTTGTACTTTTGTTTTCCTCACAAAGTTTTTATGCTCTGCTTAGTTGTTCTAAGTCAGGAAAAAATATGACTCTCTCTTACCCCAACTATATCACTACACCACAAGGGAAAACATGCTGCATTAGAAAAAGGTACCTATGTAGGTATATAATAAAACTAGAGGGTCACACACTTTGTTGCTTATATAGGCTAAACTGTACACCCAGCGGACCTTCACCCTTACTATGGCTGGGTAGCTCACCCACACTCCAGCCAGTCCCTCCATGTGTGCCCCGTGGCTCTCCATTATGGCCAGGCCCTCCCCCTACCAGCTGGCCCCTTGCCATGCTTTGGGCCACTCCCATTCCCCCAGTCAAAATCCTATTGATTTTGATGAAAACTGGAAAGTTCAGGCGGGGAGGGTGTCGGTGGGAGGGATGACAGATCAGAGTGGGGGGGGGGTGAGAGTCCCAGCTGGGGGGGGGGGGGGGGTAAAGGGGCCTGGCCAGAGTGGGGAGGGGCAAGGAACCCAGCTGAGGAGGGGTTTTCTGGAGTGGGTTAAAAAGGGCCCACTAATCCTCCCTCTAACCCTAAGGTCACTCATTCCTGTATGCAGAGTGACCAAATGGTGATTTTAGTGGAAATTAGACTTTTCCAGTTTTCATGAAAATCAATGGGGTTTTGCTCATCAATATCTAGAACATTCCCTGAATTGTTGGAGCTGATCAGATGTCATTTTCAAAAGATATCACAGACTAACAAAGAAATGTCATCGATTTGAATATAGGACTTCACTTCTCTTGGCCAGTGATAATACTTTGCAGTTATATTGTGTGTGACGGGTTCCCCCTCAGGGTGCCACTTGGAACTGGGGTACCACTGAGCCCGCCTGACCCACCAGCCTGGCCCCCTTTCACACTGTACTGCTGTGACAGGCTCTCAAGCCCCCTCCAAAACACATACAGGTAGGGACACATCCAGCTGCAGCTTCACACAGATGCTGAGATCAGCTCTGCATGGAAAGGCTCAGCTAAGGAACTGCGAAGTTACTCAAGTGCACACCCCCTTTGAAGGGTAAACCCAAAATTATACCATCTTTGGCTGTACACGGAACTGTACAGCATAAGCTCATAAAATTTGCCCTCTCCCTCAATGTGGAGAGGGATATGCAACAGCTTTTTGCCCCCACCCCCCATTATGATTTCCACACACTGGTTTTAGACAAAACAAAAACAAGTTTATTAACTAAAAAAGATAGATTTTAAGTGATTATAAGTGATAGCAAACATATCAAAGCAGATTACCTGGTAAATAAACAAAAAATGCAAACTGAGCTTAACATACTAGATAGGCAGGATATGAATTAGCAAATTCTCATCCTGAGTGATAAA
Source organism: Terrapene triunguis (assembly GCF_002925995.2). Taxonomy (NCBI): domain Eukaryota; kingdom Metazoa; phylum Chordata; order Testudines; family Emydidae; genus Terrapene; species Terrapene triunguis. Next base: position 124,051 of record NW_020664447.1, on the reverse strand, counting down.
CAGGCTGGCAGATTCTTAAGGCGCAAGCTGCCTTGGCTTTCCCAGGTTTTCATACACAGGCCTGCTATCCCTTAGCCTGGGACCATCACTCCCCCGCTGCTCAGCCTTTACTCCTCAGGTGTTTCCAGGTGTGTTGTTATAGGGAGAGTAAGGTATCATCATGATGTCATTGTTCCCCTTTTGTATCTTCTTCCCACTTGCTGCAAAGCTCTTTTCCTGTGACCTGGGTCAAACAGTTCCCATCATGTAGTGCTATCTCTGAGGGGTTTCTATTGTACACAGTTCCTGGGGTAATCCTTGTGCTTGTGTGCATTTCCCCAATAAGCCATTAACATTGTTTGGCCTTATTACTGTTGTACCTGAAAGGCTGCTTGTGGGTGTTTTCAACCTCACGTGTTTCAGTAACACATACGTAGCCAAACTTCACAACTTCACATACGGCAATAGCACATACAATTCAATGAGATATTCATGTTTAGCAGATCAAGACTTTTAGAATGATACCTCACAAAGCATACTTTGTACAAAACATATCCTAATTACATGACAGTGGTGAATATTGAGGTGCCAGGGTGTCACACTGTGCTTCCCAACTGATGATTTCAAAGGACTTTACAAACATTAATTAGTAAAGCCTTACAGCACAACTGTGAAGTAATCAATATTATTCTCAGTATAGACAGGGTAAACTGTGGCTCTGAGAGGTTAATGGCCTGACTTCAGAGCTATGGAGCACACACACACCTCTGAAAAATCAGGCCATATACGATGTGTCCAAGGTCACAGAATCCGCAATAGAATCCAAGTGTCATAGTTCACAATCTGCTCCCATGTTCGCCTTCCCTAGATACAGCAACTCCTGTTTACCCTCTTCACGATTACTGTCCCTGAATGACTTAAGACATCCTCTTGATCTTTGAATCCCCTTTCAAATGTCAAGCCACTTTGAAAATTAAGTACACTTCTTGAGCATAATGACTATAAGGCCATTAATCCACTGTTGGGTTTCTTGAACAAAGCATTTCTTATATAAGCATTCAATTATTTCACCACCTGGTGTTATGGGCATCTAACTTGCCTCATTTTTCAGGGTCAACACAAAGCCTCTTAACACTATCAAACACTGTTACTCATGAGTAAACATTCATTCAGCAGGAAAAAACAAATGCTATATTTTGCTCAGAATTGAATATGCACAGGAGGGAACGTGATATACGCTGACTGGAGAAAACTCAGAGAGGATGACTAACAACACCATTATAAAGGCACTGCTTACCTAATGACAAAAGGCAGGCAGATATGCCAATTGAGGTAAAGCTATTCATGAAACCATTCTAAGAACCTATCCTTAAACTGTATGGGCTTCCTTGATCATTATAAGCATAGGGATGAGCTCTTGGACTTTTCTCACATCTGAGGATTTGCAAAAATCTGATGCACGATAGCTCAGTGGTTTGAGCATTGGCCTGCTAAACTAGGGTTGTGAATTCAATCCTTGAGGGGGCCACTTAGGGATCTGGGGCAAAAATCAGAACTTGGTCCTGCTAGTGAAGGCAGCGGGCTGCACTCGATGACCTTTCAGGGTCCCTTCCAGTTCGATGAGATAGGTCAACGTTAGCAAAATGTCTCACTACACGGCAACTACATCTAGTGTTCATAAATAAAAGTACACGTAATGCATATAGCTAGCTACCTCACTTTAGTACTTCCTCTGTACCCTGGAGCATGTCACTAACCTCTTTATTCCTCAGGTTACCAGTTTGTGAAGCAAGTGTACCCAGTGCACAGGGATGAGGTGAAACTTAATTAATTAATGTTGCAAAGCACTTTGGATCTAAGGGACCTATAAGTACAAAGTATGTAATGTCATTGCTGTGCTTAGATAACGTTGGCCTTTTTTAAGAACTGACTTTTTAATATTACTTACATTTATTTAGTGCCTGCTCCAGCAAAACATACTCCTATAATGATCCTATTGTCTTCAGTTGCAGAAGCATGGTCCATAATATTTATTTTGTTTCTATCAAAGTTTCTCAGTACCCTTCACCTCTTTTTTGCCTCGCAATTTAAACTGATGTCAGCAGCATAACTTCTGTACAAATCATGTATGCTTGCCAGAATTAGCAATCAGATGCTAAAGTAAATCTCTATATAGATTTTCAGTATTTTGGAACAAAGCACATGCTGTTCAAAGCATGTCATATAAATACATCAGTTTCCCCAAACCTGGATTTATACGATCATTTATATAACGTTGGGTTATGACTTATTTCCATTCTTCTGCAGTTGGTGGAAGTGCATATTTCCATTTCCTAGCCACACAGCTTGGCACAAGCAAGCAAACTACAGAGCAATGCTCCCTCTAATTTTTTTTCCTTTGTGCACAGTGAGAATACAATTTTGATTCCTATGAACTTGTTTGAGGGGGGAAAACGTACACAAATCAATGTCAGACATTTATTGACAGAGAGTAAGACTCAGTGATTGATATATATATAAGGAGGAGTAGTTGAAACAAAGTGAAACAAATCCCTAGCTATTTGTGTATGATGGGCTTTATGTAGGTCAATGTGAAACATGCAGTGATATGCTAGAGGAAACCTGTAGGGACCCCCTATTAAAATTCTGCCACAGAACTGAAGAAAAGGTTGGAATGATTTCTCTGCCTCTGCTGGAGTCACCTCCTGCTAGAGATTATTTATCCCTGTGGCTCATAAAAACACTTCTGAAGAGAACATGTTTTGTCTTTGATGTAGAGAAGATGGTTCCTATTGGATAGTAACCTCAAAAAATGCAGGAAGGAGCAGAGCTCTGGACCCTGCAACAAGGTTTCCCTATCCTTATCCAGCACAAATTACATAAGTAAACACTGCTATACAGTTAGTATACTCAGCCTATTTTTCAGGAACAAAGTAATAACATTTCCACCAAAGGATAATGTGTTTTTGCCAAATGATGTTTCCTCCCTCCTGGGTTATGCAAAAACACATGAAACTTCCAATCTCTTACCATTCTTCTTGGTGAGCACATACTTTGAAAGCAAATCTGAACTGCCAATTTATTAGTGATTTTCAATATCACTTTGAAAGTGTAACTATTTTCCACAAACATACTGGATAATGCATTGGACAAAACAAGGCACTTGTGTACTGTAGTGTGTCTGGAAAAGCTCTGTAAGGGACTTCTGGGTTTGAAATGCATGCTTTTCCTTGGATGCATTGGTCCTAAAATTGATACAATTTGCCCTGAATACTGTCAATGAGCTGAAGCTATACATGAAGGATTCAGTTGTCCTAGGACAGAGGTGGGCAAACTATGGCTCGCAGACCACATCCGGCCCGCGGGACCGTCCTGCCCGGCCCTTGAGTTCCCGAGTGGGGAGGCTAGCCCCTGGCCCCTCCCCTGCTGTCCCTTCTCCCCCGCAGCCTCAGCTCGCTGCGCCGCCAGTGCTCTGGCCCACTGCAGGGGGAGCAGGAGGGGTTGGATAGGCGTGGGAGTCCTGGGTGGCCTGTCGGGGGCAAGGGTGTGGATAGGGGTTGGGGCAGTCAGGGGACAGGGAGTGGGGGGGGGGTTAGCTAGGGGGTAGAGTCCCAGGGGGCGGTTAGGTGTGGGGGTCCCAGAAGGGGGTGGTCAGGGGACAAGGAGCAGGGGGGTTGGATGGGTCGGGGGTTCTGAGGGGGGCAGTCAGGGGGCAGGAAGTGGGAGGAGGTGGATGGGGGCGGGGGCCAGGCTGTTTGGGGAGGCACAGCCTTCCTTACCCGGCCCTCCATACAGTTTCGCAACCCCGATGTGGCCCTCGGGCCAAAAAGTTTGCCCACCCCTGTCCTAGGATCATTTCCACAGGGTACAAAAATAAAAGACCACACTTTTTGGTTATCAGTTTCAACTCCCTGTCTTGCTCCCCTGTCAAACACACTCTCTCTCCCCACCCCCACCACCCACATCTGGGATTTTAAAAGATTTTTTAAAATTAATCCTAAAATCTGAGAGAGGCCTTTATTATTATTTCTGTTGCAATAGCACCTAAGGACTCTAAAAAGAGCATAGCCATTGTAGAAACAACAAAAAAGAAGGCCTGATTCATCATTACCTTGCATCTCACGTAGTCATTTATACCACAGCAGAGGGAGTGCAATGTGGGTGAAAAGTGTTATCAAATCAGAATGGTAACATTTTATGCCCATTTTGCACTGGTGTAAATAGTGACATACGGTGCAGGACAGTGGCAGATTCAGGCTCACACAGTCCCTGCTCCAGAGAGCTCACAATCCCACTATTTCCCCATACCCACAACCCAGCTCAAGTCTCTACAGGACATTCTTCATTTTCTACATACTATGTGGGGGGAGGGATAGCTCAGTGGTTTGAGCGTTGGCCTGCTAAACCCAGGGTTGTGAGTTCAATCCTTGAGGGGGCCATTTGGCGATTTAGTTGGGGATTGATCCTGCTTTGAGCAGGGGGTTGGACTAGATGATCTCCTGAGGTCCCTTCCAACCCTAATAATCTATGATTCTATGAGTGATCATAGTTGTGCAGCCCAGAAATGAGGGTTATATTTGGGTGAACCCAACTTCCTCATAGGACTTGGACATTTGTGGTTGTTTATGCAGTGTGTGAAGCCTTAAAGAAATAAGTATAAAAAATATGTCGGTTTCACGAGGTTTAACGAAAACATAGTAAAATATTCCCATTACTTATCCAGCATATAAAAATGTTCTGTGTGCCTTACAGGACACAAAGAAGATACAATTTCAGCTCTAAAGTTTACAGTCTAAAGCTCTGATCCTACAATCAGATCTGTGTGGATATGGTGGCAAAAATGGGGCCTAAATAAAACAAGCAAGCAAAGCATGTATGACGAGATTACAACATACAATACAAGCTAAATATATGAGGTGATGTTAGGCACATGTTGTTTTATTATTACATAGCACACTCTCCTTTCCTTTTAAGCGGGTATCCCAGCCACTCTGCTCACCCACTTCTGCCCCAGAATAGACATGTGCATTCTGTCTGCCCCACACACAAGTTTGAGAGTGAGAGTGAGAGGGGAAAAAAAATGAAAGCGGGCCAATAACTGGATTAATGTTATATTAATATATCCAATTAGAGAGAAGAAGAACACAACTAGGGTTGCCAGTTCTGATTGGACGTATTCCTGGAGTTTAATAACATGACATAATTTTAATTAAAGATTAATCTTTAATTCCTGGAGACTCCAGGCCAATCCTGGAGGGTTGGCCATGGAAACACAGGGCAATTTTAGAAGAAACAGTTGCACCTTTTTAAATATGCACTGTAGATTTTTGTTTTTATTTAAGTCTATAGTTCTTGACTATAGACTATAGCACCTTACCTCCTTAAAACCTTTCTCTTCAAACAAGCCCTCTTTTCCATTAATAATCTCCACCCTACCTCCTCCTGAACCCATCCTAGATCTTCCCTTATTTATACTGTAAGATCTTTAGAGTCAGCAACATGTCTTTTTTATGTATGTAAAGCACCATGTACATATATGGTGTAATATATATGTAATAATAATCCTTCTCAGCATCAAAATAAACACTGATTATCTATGTATTTTTAAATAAATCCAGTGTAAATACTTCTCTTCCTAATTCCTACTACTAAACTAAAGATGTAAAACCCTGATTCAGCAATCCATTCCTATTCAACAAGGCGTTTAAGTACATGCTTTGACGATAGGCACATTCTTAAAGGAACTTAATCACATGCTCAGAATTACGTCTGCATCTAAGTGTTTTGATAAGTAGGGATGGATCTAAACATGGTTGATTTAGTTGGGGATTAGTCCTGCTTTGAGCAGAGGGTTGGACTAGATGACCTCCTGAGGTCTCTTCCAACCCTGATAGTCTATTCTATGATGTGCTTAAATGCTTTGCTGAATTGGAGCCTAAATTCCTACCTTCCTATACAGTTCAGCAGCTAATAAATTCAGATTCTTGTAACTCTTAAAGAGAAAATATATTGTATCTAATTCTGCATCTATCTCCCTGAGAAAATGAGTCAAATAAAAAAGAACTCAGATTAAACTCAGATTTGCTCATTTGCTTTCCATTAGTAATCTCTTTATGTGAAATTTAATTTATCTGGAATTTTTTTTAAATATGAAACCTTTATCCCAAAATTAGAGCTATAACTTTAATCTCCCTTTCTCCCTTCAACTTTTTTTTCTTCTAAAATTTAAAATAACAATATATCTTGGGTTTTTTATGTTGTTTTCTTAAAATTACAGCACCTAGCAATACCAAAAATCTTTTATAATTTTAAATGAGTGAATCCTTGTGAGAATGTTTATACTGTGACTTTAGATCTGTAGCAGGAAGCCAGCCAGGAGCGTGCTGGAAAAGGTTATAGGCAGATACTCTACTGAAGCAGAGAAAGACACAAAGTAGCTTTAGACTGCTCCTGGGACAGAGACAGTCTTTATGTTCGGTATTTGTACAACATGGTTAATTTAATTTAATTAATGGAGATATCCTATCTCCTAGAACTGGAAGGAACCTTGAAAGGTCATCGACTTGCACACTGGGGTTCTACTCCATGACTGGGGCTTCTAGTTGCTACCACAATACAAATAATAATAATAGTAAGGATAACATAGTTTTCCTTTTTCTAATAAAATCTTTTGTCTAGTGTTAGAAGAAAAGCAGTTGACTCATGTCCATAATCACAGAATCATAGGACTAGAAGGGACTCGAGAGGTCATCTAGTCCAGTCTCCTGCATTCATGGCAGGACTAATTATTATCTAGACCATCCCTGACATGCCAACTGAGGCTGCTGAATTAAATTTTAAATAAAGAAAAATCAATGGTACAATAGATCCAGCTGTTGTTCTTAGGCCATGTGATTGGCAAGTACTGTAGTGCAATCTCTATCGTGAAAGCATAACTTACAAATGTAGATTTTTTTTGTTACATAACTGCACTCAAAAACAAAACTATGTAAAACTTTAGAGCCTACGAGTCCACTCAGTCCTACGTCTTGTTCAGCCAATCACTAAGATAAACAACTTTGTTTACATTTACGGTAGATACTGCTTCCTACTTCTTGTTTACAATGTCACCTGAAAGTGAGAACAAGTGTTCGCATGGCACTTTTGTAACCGGCATTGCAAGGTATTTACGTTCCAGATATGCTAAACATTCATATGCCCCTTCATGCTTCAGCCACCATTCCAGAGGACATGCTTCCATGCTGATGGTGTTTGTTAAAAAAAATAGTGAATTAATTAAATTTGTGACTGAACACCTTGGGGGACAATTGTATGTCTCCTGCTCTATTTTACCCGCATTCTGCCATATATTTCATGTTATAGTAGTCTCGGATAATGACCCAGCACATGTTGTTCATTTTAAGAACACTTTCACTGCAGATGTGACAAAACGCAAAGAAGGTACCAATGTGAGATTTCTAAAGATAGCTACAGCACTCGACCCAAGGTTTAAGAATCTGAAGCACCTTCCAAAATTTGAGAGGGACGAGGTGTGGAGCATGCCTTCAGAAGTCTTAAAAGAGCAACACTCTGATGTGGAAACTATAGAACCCGAACCACCAAAAAAGAAAATCAATCTTCTGCTGGTGGCATCTGACTCAGATAATGAAAATGAACATGCATCGGCCTGCTCTGCTTTGGATTGTTATCGAGCAGAACCTGTCATCAGCATGGATGCATGTCCCCTGGAATGGTGGTTGAAGCATGAAGGGACATATGAATCTTTAGCGCATCTAGCACATAAATATCTTGCGATGCCGTTTACAACAGTGCGATGTGAACGCCTGTTCTCACTTTCAGGTGACATTGTAAACAACAAGCAGGCAGCACTATCTCCTGCAAACATAACCAAACTTGTTTGTCTGAGCAATTGGCTGAAGTAGGACTGAGTGGACTTGTAGGCTCTAAAGTTTTACATTGTTTTATTTTTGAATGCAGTTAGTTTTTTGTACATAATTTGACATTTGTAAGTTCAACTTTCATGATAAAGAGATTGCTTTATTACTTGTATTAAGTGAATTGAAAATATTATTTCTTTTGTTTTTTACAGTGCAAATATTTGTAATCAAAAATATAAAGTGAGCACTGTACACTTTGTATTCTGTGTTGCAATTGAGGTCAATATATTTGAAAATGTAGAAAACATCCAAAAATATTTAAATAAATGGTATTCTATTATTGTTTAATCACCTGATTAATTTTTTTAATCGCTTGACATCTCTGTTCCAAACCCAATTGTTTACAAATGTATGCACTGGCAGAAAGAGCAGTTTAGATTGCTACAAGAGTTCTACAACTAAGGGAGGGCAACCATACATCATGAGCTCATCAGCTGCTTAGGGGTAAACAGATCAGACCCCCATCTCATGTACCAGTGTAACAGCAGCTCAGGTGCTTATGTGTCAACAAGCTAAGAACAATGCTACTGATACTGATCTTAGATGTAAATCTTCCTCTTAAGCAGCCCTGCTTAGAGAAAGTGAGGTTGAGACATGTCAAATCTAAGATGCCTCAAGTTTTCTGTAACTATTAGAATGCAGCTTGCCCATGCTTAAACCAGGAGATCCAGTCCTGTTAAACCCCAGTTAAATTGTTGTGTGTGACCTTTGTAGCAATGGTACTTGTGACAGTGTACCCCATAAGGCTTTATGGGGGGGTGCTTATAAATGTATGTATAACTGGAATATGTTTTGTGCTGCCTGTGCCATGTAACATATCTCCATAAAGGTTATGGTCTACTATATCTATTCATCCTATTTGTACATATATATCATTTTCTACTTGAGGTTAAGAATATGGGCTGTATGCTTGCTTGGTTTCTAAGTAAGCTTTGTGAGGCATTTGGTCAGCTTCTTTAGGAAGGTATTCGCCAGGTTAAGTACCTGATCAGGAAACACTTGGGGAACAATGCATCTTGGAATGCTCCAATCCACATGAGAAGTCTTCCTGGAGACATGCAAGATACCATGTGGACAATGGCGTCGGCCTGTAAAGACTGAGTCATGCAGGGACATGTGACTTGCCCAGGTGACTCCAGAACTCCATCTTGGAGCTGGACTTTGCATAGGAGGGAGGTCTCCACCCACAAGAGAGAGTCTATTTAAACCCGTGGGAGACCCCTCCATTTGGTCTTCAGCTGGCTAAAGAAGGAGCCTCTCCACCCCCCCAGGATACTTGAAGGAAATTGGAACAAAGGACAGTAACTACAGGGGGTGTGAGTGATTACTGGACCCAGGCTAAAAGGAGATTAGCCTATAAAAGGGAGCATTCTGGAACTGGTGAGGAACTTAGCTGTATTTAGTTTGATTAGACATAGATTTGCGCATTTTATTTTATTTTGCTTGGTGACTTACTTTGTTCTGTCTGTTACTACTTGGAACCACTTAAATCCTACTTTCTGTATTTAATAAAATCACTTTCTTCTTAGTAATTAACTCAGAGTATGTATTAATACCTGGGGGAGCAAACAACTGTGCATATCTCTCTATCAGTGTTATAGAGGGCGAACAATTTATGAGTTTGCCCTGCATAAGCTTTATGCAGGGTAAAACGGATTTATCTGGGTTTAGACCCCATTGGGAGTTGGGCATCTGAGTGCTAAAGACAAGCACACTTCTGTGAGCTGTTTTCAGGTAAACTTGCAGCTTTGGGGCAAGTTATTCAGACCCTGGGTCTGTGTTGGAGCAGACGGGAGTGTCTGGCTCAGCAAGACAGGGTGCTGGAGTCCTGAGCTGGCAGGGAAAACAGGAATAAAAGTAGTCTTGGCACATTGGGTGGCAGCTCCCAAGGGGGTTTCTGTGATGCAACCCGTCACAGTACTCATGCCAGAGTTTTAGTGAAAAGGGACAATCCTGCTGAGAACAACCCTAACCCTGTTCAACAGAAGACTATATCCCCTATGGGATTTGATAATCCAAGAAGTGAATCAACTGGACAAAACTCTCCTAAAGGCCAAAAGATGATCACATCTGGTCAAGTGGTGATGCCAATGACTCACTTGGATATATAATTTAAGACTGCTCATATATGTAAAAAGGTTGCTGGTGTGAACATGTGAGGCTATGTGCACGGTGTGTTCAAAAGTGTAGCAGGAAAGGACCGGGGAAGATATGAGGCAGAATCATAGACTCATAGACTTTAAGGTCAGAAGGGACCATTATGATCATCTAGTCTGAACTCCTGCATAATGCAGGCCACAGAATCTCACCCACCAACTCCTGTATCAAACCCCTAACCTATGTCTGAGCTACTGAAGTCCTCAAATCGTGGTTTAAAGACTTCAAGGTGCAGAGAATCCTCCAGCAAGTGACACTTGCCCCACGCTGCAGAGGAAGGCGAAAAACCTCCAGAGCCTCGGCCAATCTGCCCTGGAGGAAAATTCCTTCCTGACCCCAAACATGGCGATCAGCTAAACCCTGAGCATGTGGGCAAGACTCACCAGCCAGACACCCAGGAAAGAATTCTCTGTAGTAACTCAGATCCCACCCCATCTAATATCCCATCACAGGCCACTGGGCATATTTACCGCTAATAGTCAAAGATCAATTAATCACCAAAATTAGGCTATTCCATCATACCATCCCCTCCATAAACTTATTAAGCTTAGTCTTGAAGCCAGATATGTCTTTTGCCCCCACTGCTCCCCTTGAAAGCTGTTCTCCAGAACTTCACTCCTCTGATGGTTAGAAACCTTTGTCTAATTTCAAGTCTAAACTTCCTGATGACCAGTTTATATCCATTTGTTCTTGTGTCCACATTGGTACTGAGCTTAAAAAATTCCTCTCCCTCCCTGATATTTATCCCTCTGATATATTTATAGAGAGCAATCATATCTCCCCTCAGCCTTCTTTTGGTTAGGCTAAACAAGCCAAGCTCTTTGAGTCTCCTTTCATAAAACAGGTTTTCCATTCCTCGGATCATCCTAGTAGCCCTTCTCTGTACCTGTTCCAGTTTGAATTCATCCTTCTTAAACGTGGGAGACCAGAATTGCACACAGTATTCCAGATGAGGTCTCACCAGTGCCTTGTATAACAGTACTAACACCTCCTTATCTCTACTGGAAATACTTCGCCTGATGCATCCCAAGACCGCATTAGCTTTTTTCACAGCCATATCACATTGGCGGCTCATAGTCATCCTGTGATGAACCAATACTCTGAGGTCCTTCTCCTCCTCTGTTATTTCCAACTGATGCGTCCCCAGCTTATAACAAAAATTCTTGTTATTAATCCCTAAATGCATGACCTTGCACTTTTCACTATTAAATTTCATCCTATTACTATTACTCCAGTTTACAAGGTCATCCAGATCTTCCTGTATGATATCCCGGTCCTTCTCTGTATTGGCAATACCTCCCAGCTTTGTGTCATCTGCAAACTTTATTAGCACACTCCCACTTTTTGTGCCAAGGTCAATAATAAAAAGATTAAATAAGATTGGTCCCAAAACCGATCCCTGAGGAACTCCACTGTCCTCCAGCCTGACAATTCACCTTTCAGTATGACCCATTGTAGTCTCCCCCTTAACCAGTTCCTTATCCACCTTTCAGTTTTCATACTGATCCCCATCTCTTCCAATTTATCTAATAATTCCCCATGTGGAACCGTATCAAATGCCTTACTGAAATAGAGGTAAATTAGATCCACTGAGATTCCTTTGTCTAAAAGATGTTACCTTCTAAAAGAAGGAGATCAGGTTGGTTTGGCATGATCTACCTTTTGTAAAACCATGTTGTATTTTGTCCCAATTACCATTGACCTCAATGTCCTTAACTACTTTCTCCTTCAAATTTTTTTCCAAGACCTTGCATACTACAGATGTCAAACTAATAGTCCTGTAGTTACCCAGATTGCCTTTTTCCCCCTTTCTTAAAAATAGGAACTATGTTAGCAATTCTCCAGTCATGCGGTACTACCCCTGAGTTTACAGATTCATTAAAAATTCTTGCTGATGGGCTTGCAATTTCATGTGCCAGTTCCTTTAATATTCTTGGATGAAGATTATCTGGGCCCTCCGATTTAGTTCCATTAAGCTGTTCGAGTTTGGCTTCTACCTCGGATGTGGTAATATCTACCTCCATATCCTCATTCCCATTTGTCATCCTACCATTATCCCTAAGCTCCTCATTAGCCTCATTAAAGACTGAGGCAAAGTATTTATTTAGATATTGGGCTATGCCTAGATTATCCTTAACCTCCACTCCATCCTCAGTATTTAGCGGTTCTACTTCTTCTTTGTTTGTTTTCTTCTTATTTATATGGCTATAGAACCTTTTACTATTGGTTTTAATTCTCTTTGCAAGGTCCAACTCTACATGGCTTTTGGCCTTTCTCATTTTATCCCTACATGTTCTGACCTCAATAAGGTAGCTTTCCTTGCTGATCCCTATCTTCCACTCCTTTCTGCTTTTTCTTAATCACCTCTCTGAGATGCTTGCTCATCCAGCTTGGTCTACATCTCCTGCCTATGATTTCCCCCCCCCCCCCTTTCTTGGGTTGCAGCCTTCTTATAGTTTCTGCAACTTTGATTTGAAGTAATTCCAGGCCTCCTCTGCCTTTAGATCCACAAGTTCTTCAGTCCAATCCACTTCCCTAACTAATTTCCTTATTTTTTTAAAGTTAGCCCTTTTGAAATCAAAAACCCTAGTCACAGGTCTATTTTTGTTTATCCTTCCATTTAGTTTGAACTGAATTAGCTCATGACTGCTCGAACCAAGGTTGTCCCCTACAAACATTTCTTCTATGAGGTCCTCACTACTCACCAAAACCAAATCTAAAATGGCATCCCCTCTTGTTGGTTCAGCAACTACTTGGTGAAGGAATCCATCAGCTATTGCATCCAGGAAAATCTGAGCCCTATTATTATTACCAGCACTTGTCCTCCAGTCTATATCTGTGAAGTTAAAGTCTTCCATAATCACACAATTCCCATTAGTATTTACTTCATTAAAAACATTAAAGAGGTCTCTATCCATATCCAAATCAGATTCCGGTGGTCTATAGCACACCCCCCAATGTGATTTTTCTTCCCCAATGTGACTTTTGCCCAGACTCTGTCTTATCCATTCCATCACTTCTTATTTCTTTACAGTCTACCTCATCATTGATATACAATGCTACTCCACCACCTTTGCCTTTGTTTCTGTCTCTCCTAAACAGCACATACCCTTCAATAGCTGTACTCCAGTCATGACTACTATTCCACCATGGGTTACCTAGGGAGGTGGTGGAATCTCCTTCCTTAGAGGTTTTTAAGGTCAGGCTTGACAAAGCCCTGGCTGGGATGATTTAGTTGGGAATTGGTCCTGCTTTGAGCAGGGGGTTGGACTAGATGACCTCCTGAGGTCCCTTCCAACCCTGATATTCTATGATTCTATGTTTCTGTTATCCCTATAATATCTGGTTTCACTTCCTGCACCAGTAACTCTAGTTCCTCCATTTTGTCACCTAGGCTCCTCGCATTGGTGTACAAACATCTTAATTTTTGCTGTTTGGCTTCGCTCACATTATTTACCCGATTAGGCACAGACAGTCTACCGCCAGTAGCACCTATTAGACTGGTATCTACACTACCCTTCCTCCTTATGTCCATTCCCCTACCCACGGCTGTATCCTTTCTTACTTCGTTTTCTTCCCTCTCAATGTTAAAATCTGGCGTGGAGATTACCTGGACATCTCCCAACCATCTCCCCCCAATTCCTAGTTTAAAGTTCTTTTAATCAGTTGTGCCAGCCTTAGGGTGACCAGATGTCCCAAATTTATAGGGACAGTCCTGATTTTTGGGTCTTTTTCTTGTATAGGCTCCTATTACCCCCCACTCCCATCCCGGTTTTTCACACTTGCTGTCTGGTCACCCTAGCCAGCCTCCATCCTAGAAGTCTATTTCCCTCCCTACTCAGGTGAAGTCCATCCCGAGAGAACAGTCCTCTGTCCATGAATGCCTCCCAGTGGCCATACATCCCAGAGCCCTCCTTATAGCACCACTGCCTGAGCCATCTGTTGATCGCCATAATCTTGTCACACCTTTGTTGCCCTTCTCTAAGAACAGGCAGAATCCCACTGAAGATCACTTTAGCCTCAATTTTCTTAAGCGTCTTCCCCAGCCTGGCACAGTCTCCCTTGATACGTTCCAGCGAGAATCTAGCCGTATCATTTGTTCCCACATGAAGGACAATCAGCAGATTCTTTCCCGCTCTCGTTAGGATCCTCTTCAGCCTCAAGTCCACATCCTGTATCTTAGCACCCTGCAGACAGCACACCCTTCTGTTCTCTGGATCAGCTCTGGTTACAGGCCTGTCTATTCTTCTCAGTAAGGAGTCCCCAATCATGTAGACCTGCCTTTTCCCGGTGATGGTGCGATTCTCCGGTCTATCCCCTGTTCCCTCTGGCTGCAAGTCCTCTCGATTCCTATTCTCCCTTGCAATCCTCCGCAACCCATCCCGTATCCTCCTGGGGCTCATATTTGGTGCTGCTATCTCCATTGACTCTTCCCCTCTTCCTATAGGGCTAGCTGCTCTTCTCTTCTTCCTTGCCCTCTCACCTTCAGCGACCACCTGCTGTGCCCCTTCTTCATTTTCCAACTCTGCAAACCTGTTCCTGAGCTCTATTTCTCCTTCACTAGCCCGTCTTTTCCTCTGCCTGGTTCTATTAGTCACATGCTTCCACTGTCCTCACCCAGCAATCTCCCCTCAGAGTTCTTTGGTCCTGCTTCCATCTTCAAATCTGAGCTTTTCCCTTCAGCTTCCTCGTGTCTTTGCTCCATCATCTGCTCGAACCCTCTTCTAAACTCAACCACAGTTTCCACCTGCAACTCCAATCCTCGGATCTTTTCTTCCTTCAGCTCTATCAGGCGGCACTTCATGCAGACGAAACTCTTTTCAGGTTCTCCCTCCAGGATCATGTACAATGCCGCAGCTTCCACATCCAGTCATCTTCATTGTGTCTTCCACTGCTTGGGTCACTACCACTGCTGCCTCTGTATCTGTCATAGCCTTCCCACCTAAATCCTGTTAGTCCGGGAAACACAAACCAAACCAAACCACCACCACCCACAGCAAAACAAACACCCAACGAGCACCAAAACGCTACCAGAACACCACACACTCCCTTCACTAGCCTGTCTGTTCCTCTGCCTGCCTCTCTTAATCTTCCCACAAACTCCCCCTTGCAAACTCCCCTGTTTACAGCTCTGTTTGCTGGCTCCTGTGCCGCTGCAGCTTTACAGTGAAGGAGAAAGAGAGAGAATAGATAGGCCACATCCTCAGATGGAGTAAATTGGTGTAACTCCACTGACGTCACCTCCTACACAATGAGATGTGAACCTGTGAAGAAACATATTTTACTGTATCCCTCCCAATAATTAATCATGTTTTCACTAGTTCAACAATCAACACCATCACATACTGTCAACACTCGCTCTCTGCAGGACTGGACTGATCAAGGAATTACAGAGGGGCTTTTCACTTTTACATTCAGTATGTCATTTCCAATCCATGTTTGTAGTGATGAGTCTGTTACCTGGTGGCTGTTTTATTTTCCAGAGGCCACCAATTTGTCAGTCTCAGTTCAGTTCCTAGCAAACTATTGTGCACATCACACAAAACCAGCATCACAAGGACACCAATTGGTCCTTGTGCTGTCCATTGTAGCAGAGAAGCCAGGATTATACAAGTATGGAGAATGAACTCTCCTCTCACCAAGCAGTGGTTTCTCTATGTCAGGACTGAGGAATACTGTCAGGGTAACGTGAATTTCACTGCTGCTGCTCTCTGCCATAGGCAGGGATGTGGGAGAGGGAAATTATTTTAACAGCAGTTTGAACAGTCTGGAGGGCATATGACTATTCTATGGTTAAATAGAGGGCTGCTGCTTACATGTAGATTTTTCTCTCCACTCTTACCCTGAGTAAATGATGCTAACTGTAATCAATGGGGAAAAATACTGTATTTGCCACTGCATTTATCGTGGAGTCAATTCTTGAGTTGGGAGAGAAGATGCGGTGGCAGGAACTCACTATTTACACCCCTGGGGAACTTTATAATAGATTTAACAGCACTCTGATGAATATAAAAGAGCACACTGATATATGTAAACCCTGTAAAAATTCTCCCCAGCTACTCTAAAACCCTGGAACACAACACACCACTGTGGTCAAGGAAAGTCCCTTCCCCCTGCTGTGTCTTGATAAGTCTACCATTCAGAAAAGTGCTTCTCAAACTTTGGATGAGGTAACTGCTTCAATAGCAACACTGCAGCACTTACTTGTCAGTTTTCAAGCCATGAAGACTCCTGCAAATTGTAGCTCAGTTCCGGGTGTTTAGGATTTCCAAAGGCTTTTTGTTTGTTTTTAAAATAGACTAAAACAAAAAACCTCTGCAAAGTGCAGAGACATCAAAATTGGAGGTATAATAAAAATACAAGATTACTGAAACAAACTGCAGTGACTTGCAAATTTTAAAGCATTGTTGGAGGCAGCCAATAAGTGGAAAAACTATCTTCAAGTGTAACACCATCTTGTAACCAGCAAGAGTAGACAAATAACAGAGAAATAAAATGGGAGTAATAATGGAGCAGCTTCCTCCATTGCATTAAAGTGAGTTTCCTGGGCTCAAGCTTGATAAGGACTAGTCTGCACTGACACTTTGGGGGAAACCTTACACCACCGCACTAACACCACAGGTTTTGGATTGCTAGTGTAGACTAATACAGGCATTTGACCATGTCTTCTACACCTGCTCTTGAAGAACTTGGTGTACTGTCTGATTAAGGGAGATAATACCTAAAAAGCCCCATGCTACAACTATAGCCAAGTGAGAGAGCCTGGTAACAACACAGTCATCATCTAACTTTGTTATAACACAATTTGTAGTGTACCTGGGTCCAACTGTGTCCCTGTAACAAGCTTAAAAAGTCCCAGCAGAGTTATAACTTTTAACCGTGCTGTAACCAAGTCACAGGACAACCATGTTATAAAGGTGTCCCCTGACCTGGGCTTGCATGCTCCTGGGCAGGAGATGCATACCACTGCGTGGAAGGGACTCCTGTCTGGGAGCGCGCGAGCTGCTTGCACACACTAGCATGAACAGGGACAGCTAGTGAGCCTGGTGGCGGCTCCAGTGAGCTGGGCTGGAGGCGGTACAGCCACAGCGGAAAAGCTACTTGAGCTGGGCACTGGCTCCTGCAAATGGCAGCCTGACATGCTGCTGCTTTCACCGCTGCAGTTCCTTGCCTGGTCGCTGACAAAGGCCCTGTTGGTCTCACTCGTCGCTAGAGCTCTGTAACTCCGTGGATATCCGCATCCACAGATATAAATTTTGTATCTGCACAGGGCTCTACACATTGCTTTGTTGTCAGTCAGGGCGGCTTCCGGAGTGGTGCATCTCACAGCTGTCTCCTCCCCAGCTGCACTATCTCTGTTACCAGCAACCTCTGGGTGAGGTGGTCTCTTCCTATTCACCACCCCTTCCTGTGTTAACTTACCCCCTTTTAAACCTCTCCTCTTCTAGGCTGAACAAGCCTCGCAGGTGCATCTCATTAGCATAGAACAGGCCCAGAGGAGCTCCTTAGTCTCCTCCATACCAGTGTGAGGGAATGCCCCTTCACACCTACTCTTAGATGTTTTCTTTTCTGCCTTAGCAGAAAGATCACAAAGTTATTCCAGGGAATTTATACAAGATGATGGTAGTTTAGTGAACCATGGCAAAACCCTACTGCCTAAAACCAATCCTGATGGTGAGTCCTGTGATATGTCTGTGTACCAATCAAGGTGGGCTGCTGCCTCCCAGCACTTATTTATTATGACACTGCAATTTACATTGATAAAAGGGGGTTACAAATTGACAGGTATCTTGTTGTGCATGCTTTTTCAAAAATCAGAACATACTCATACTTAGACGCATAGACTCGAGACACAGAAGGGACCATCTAGTCTGACTTCCTGCACATTGCATGTAACAGAGCCTCACCCCCCACATACCCCTATAGTAGGCCCATAACTTGAGTTAACAAGTCCTCAAATCTTGATTTAAAGATTTCAAGTTACAGAAAATCCACCATTTACTCCAATTTAAACCAGCCACTGACCTGTGCCCTGTGGTGCAAAGGAAGGCAAACCACCCCAACTCCTCAGATCTCTGACAATCTGATGTGGGGGAAAATTCTTTCCTGACCCCCAACTATGCGATCAATTAGATCAGAATACCCAGGAAAGAATGTTCTGTAGTAACCCAGAGCCCTCCTCATTTAGTGTCCCATCTCTTCACTTACCCTTGTAAACTAGTCATAGTGGACTTGCTGTTTAGATTTTAGAACTACAGATGGTTCATAGTCATTGTAGTGCACACAATAGAAGTTTAATCAACTTTAATTCTTAGGGTGAATGAAATACTTGATCTCATTTTGTTTCCCTCTGAACACATTGTAGACTTGAGATAATTTTCTATCATAGTGAATTGTTAATAAAATACATTAGTGATTTCCCCATAATTGGCATACCAAAGTCTTCCAATTGAAAATTCTTACTTGTGTAAACAATAGTTTTAAGGTATGAACCCTGTTTTGGGACTAAAATTATACTCAGTGGAATATTTCAAATGAAAACAGGGAGGTTTTGAAGAAAATGATCACTTCAGATTTTTTTAAAATTTGTTAAGTATGTTTGTCTCAACCTTCATTAAGAGCTCAGTTTCTTTTTTTATTCCTCTTCCCAGCTCAATTAAAGTTATTGGACAAATAAATTCTAAGTTACATTTAAAATGTTTTCTCAAATTTGGTAATTAAAGAAGGCAGAACAATTAAGAGTTGTGTTAGACAACTTTTTAAAAAATAGCCTTATATTTATTGGTCAACTTCATTATACAAAATGTATACTTCTAGTTCTCTTTCACATAGGGTATGTCTACACTACAGGATTAATCCGAATTTAGATAATTCGAATTTGGGAAACAGGTTGTATAAATTCGATTGTGCGCGGCCACACTAAGCACCTTAATTCGTTTTTTAACCACAGTAATTCGGTGGTGTGCGGCCACACTAACCCTAATTCGAATTAACAAAATCGATTTAGGCTCTACTCCGTTCGTCGAGGTGGAGTACAGAAATCGATTTAAAGGGCCCTTTAATTCGAATTAACTGACTCTGTAGTGTGGACGGGTGAAGGGTTAATTCGGATTAACGCTGCTAAATCCTAATTAATCCCGTAGTGTAGACCAGGCCATAGATAAACATGGAGCCTGAGATTTCAAAAACCACCTAGGAGATTTGAACACTCAATTCATATTAAAATGAATGGTAATTGGGTGCTGGCCTTTAGCCAGCTTTGAATCTCTCACCTGGATTGTATGCATCTCACTATAAACCTATTCTGTCTCAGCTGCCTTTATTAATTACTACATACCTTGAACACTGCTAGCTTTTTTTATGTCTGCAGTGTTGGTGTAGCTGTCTGTCCCAGGATATTAGAGAGAGAAAGTAGATGAGATAATATCTTTTATTGGACCAATTTCTGTTGGTGAGAGAGACAAGCTTTCAACCATACACAGAGCTCTTCTTGACCTCGAAAGCTTGTCTCTAAGGGTCTCCTACCCATGGATCAAAGAAAAGCAAATAATGCAATAAACCAAAGAAAAATACAATCTCTACATTGGGAGTCATTAAACATTTACAGCCAAGGAAAAGACACTTTAGAAGAAAGATGTGAGTTTTTCCAGAGCTAGCCTTCAATATAAGGCAGATGAGTCACTTTTAGGGGACCTCATGGACAAGGTCTTAATTTTACATTGGAATTAACAAAACTGCACATTTGGAACCTGCTCTTACAAGGTGCTGAGTGAGCATGCTCAGCTTCCTTGAGACCATCCCTGTGAATAATGATTGCCCTAAAGAGTCAGGGCAGGTCTACACTTAAACTATTGCAGTGGCAGCTGTAGTGCTTCAGAGAAGACTGATGGGAGAAGCCCTCCACAAGAGGCAGTGGCTATATCAACAGAAGAATCTCTCCAGTCAACATAGCGCTGTCTGCACCAGGGGTTAGGTTGGCATAACTGCATCGCTCAGGGGTGTGGACTTTTCACACCTCTGAGCGACGTAGTTACACCGATGTAAGTTTGCAGTGTAGACCTGGCCTGTGTCTCTGTAGAATGGGGCCCATGGTTTGAGAACAAGCTAGGGATCATACAGGATAGAAAGCGCTAAATAAACACAAAGTTGTTCTTATCATTAGAAACCATTATCCCTGTTGCTGGGACCACCCCATCACAAATAAACCACTTCTGAGAAGGCAGCTGTTTTAGGGATGCCTTTGCTGGGTCAGTTCAGGCAAGAGGTTCTCACGTTGGATGAGCCTCTGGGACCAGCTCTCAGCCTCTGCAGCCAGCAACCCCTCCCGCCCCGCGGCTCCCAGCCTTATTGGAAATCCTGGGAGGTGGCCCAGCAGCAACCAGTTCACGCCCCCCGGCTCCCAGCCTCTAGGACCAGCAACTCCGCGGTTCCCAGGATGGGGGGAAGCACATGCACGTCGGGGCCAGGCTCCGCCCATGGCCGCGGGAAGGGGCGCTCAGCTTCGGGCGGGCCAGAGCCCCGAGGGGCGGGTCGCGGCTTGGCCTGCGCGGCCAGCAGCGCCCCCTCAGCCCCGGCCCAGCCGAGAGGTGAACTAGCCCCACCCCCTCTGCCGGCGCCGCCACGTACCTTCTCGCCTCAACCCTCCTTGAAACCTGCTTTCCCTCCCGCGCAGCCTAACCCGCGGCCCTGCGGCCGCCCAATCAGAACCCTACGCGATGACCAGAAGGGGGTCAGGCCCCGCCAATCGGCGCTGCCCCGGAGGCGGGACCTATTGCTATAGGAACCGGAGCGGGGTCTGCCGGAGAGCTGCTGCTGGGGGTGCCGGCGAAGCAGCGGCGGGAGGGGGAGGATTCTGGTCGCGCTGTCGGGAGCGGCTTTGGAGCCCTGCCCGGCACGGTCCCTGCCCGAGAGGTCTCTGGAGGCTGCTCCCCCAGCGCTGGATCCTGCCCCTGGGGACCAGAGGGAGAGAAAGGTGAGATCCCCGAGCCTGGGCGCGGAAAGGGGGTTGCGTACAGGGCTCTGCTAGGTCCTCCTGCCTCTAGGCACCCTGGTCCCCACGCGAGGTTTCCCTCCCCACCCTCTGGTTAGCAGCACCTCTTGCCCAGCCAGATTACTGGGGAGCAGTAGGGTTTACAAGAAGACCCCAGAATCGTGGTGTGTCCAAATGATGTCTAAGGATGGGACTGTGATACTCTCCATGGGGACTTGGAGGATCTGAATGCCAGGGCAGGAGAGGACAGGCTGAGGTGGGTGTAATGGGGGCTGGCTGGGGCAAAAGAAAATTTAGGTTGAAGCTCAGTAAAACTTGCTGAGGTCTGCCCACTTGGGGTGCAGGCTTCCCCGGGAAGGCAGTGGCAGCCCCAGCACCGGGGGAAAGTGCTGCAGAACTAGGACGAAGCAATCCTGCGTTGGCAGGTGCAGTGGGCTAATGTGTCTCGTGTTGATTTCATTTATGGGATTCTCTGAAAAACTCCTTTTCCTCTTCTCCTACAAGTTGAGGAAAAGGACTAAGAGTGTTTTTTAAAAAAAGCTGCAGGCCTGGTGTGCTACCAAATAGCCGAAATAAAATATAGGTGCTTATCTTGTTACCTGTCGCTACACACACTAACGAACCTGCATGGCCAAACTCCTGCTCTACAGTATAGATAAGCACAGCTGGCTCTACCTTATGAGCAGAAAAAGTGTGTATTGAAAATGGTTACATATGTTATATTGTGTCAGTATGTAATACTACTTTATCCAAAATAGCTTAGTTAGATGAGAGAATTTTTAGTACGTCAGAGAATGAGACTTTTTTGGATAGCGGGGAAATTTTAGATAACTAGCAGCTATTCTTAGGGACTGATCCCTCAAGTTCTTATGCAAATAGTCCTTACTCATCTATGCAATCCCCATTGAAGAAGTGGGTTTGAAGAAATGACGCTTGAGTAACCCATGTTGTGTGTGTAAGCAGAGCTAGTTTTAACATAGTGGCAGGATGGTTGCTTACCCTGTAGCAGAGGACAGTTGATTGACCGTTTATTGTGCAATCACAGTGCGGGCTGTGGTTTTCCAGTTCTTCCAGGAAACCAAAAATCCCCAAAGCTGCTGCTCTTAAAAATACTAAAATTGTATAGCCTAATAGTCCAAACCACTACAGCTTACAATAGTGCTACTGGTGTTATGGGCTGCTAAGGTAGAATACTGTAGTGTAAGGCTAACCAAGTATGCAAAGGAAATATTACAGAAGAAAAAGTTTAATCATGTCTATGAAAATGTCACTTTCTTTACAAATTTTCACAAGAACACAACTGTGTGGCTTTCAGAACAGTTTGGGTGTGTGACACATTTCAGTGTGGGTGGATGGCGGTTTACATTGGCACTACCTGTGATGTAAATATTATTTGCGGGAAAGATAGCACCCAGTATTTTCAAGTTGAAAACATCATAGTAGCTGAGAAATTGTTCCAGTTTACTACTGAATGAGATGACATGAAGGTGGTTTACTTAAATAAATAAATAAATAAATAAATAAAAATGGTCCTGCAGTGGCCTTGATGCTGCAACCATTCTGGCCCAGATCCACAGCCCAGACTCTTACTCCCAAGGCTATATAGCAGCTGAGGAACCATTCCTTAAAGTTTACTAAGGCCCAATTTCTGGAATAGTTTCAGCCATTACACAATACCCCACAAAGGGTGAGGAGAAAATCCACATGCTCCACTCCACCCCATCCGGTAGGTTACCACACAGGGAACTTCTACGGCGCAAGGTACCACGCAGGCAGTACACCCATTATGCAACAGAACTGCCCTAGTTCTACAGTACAGAATCTCTGCATTTAGAGTAAGGGCTAGATTTGCCCATTTGTATGTGAAACTTCTATGGAATCACATAATAAAAGTCATTCAGAATTGATTATTATGAAAATAAAGGATATGAACACCCAAACCAATGTTTAAACAATATGATAAACACAAAGTTAAGGATTGCATTCTCCCCCTTTGGTCTGTACATAACTTTCACTAACATTGAGCATTATACATGCAATTTGTGTGTCTAATTTATTTACTTAATGGAGGGTTTGATTAAAAAGCAGTTTTAACATCCAGTACAAAAGCAATCAGTATAAATTTGTTAGTTGTGGCATGATGTTATTATGTGGATTGTTAGGTAATCTTTACGTTGGCACAAGAAATTGTGTATAAAACCAAAATCTGGGCTCGTAGTCATTTTAAAATAAGATTTCTCTAAGAGAAGACTTCAACAAGTTGACTGTAGTGTTTCTGAATATAAAGCATTAGCTAATATAAAATAAGAAAATAGTTATAATAAACCATTTAGGTTTTTTAGACATTCTAGACCTCAGATACATCTATACAACTCCAGTGCAATCACTGTAGTTGTACAGGTAAAAGGGAAACATTTGGCTTACTATCACAAACTTATTTTACATATCGCAGATGTGAAAATATTGACCCATATTTCTAGCGATATGCTGACTAAACAAATGTTTTAATAAAAAAAGATAATGTTGTTCATTGCTAACTTAAAAGCCCTTATCAGGGTTGCCATAAATTGAACTTCTGTACATCAAAGATGTTTGCCTAGTGATGTCTTGTACATCTATCTTTTTATTTATTTGCTCAGTAGCCAAAATAAATATCACAGAAGCTCTTGTAATATACATACTTATATATAATATATGAGTGTGTATATTATGTATAATATACATACTACACAATCTACATCCCTATAGGTACTATTGGGGAGCATTCTGGCTCTGGAACTGCTTGCCTATAGCCAAAGTCACTGTAGCACATTTAGTGCCATATCCTGCTCCTATTGAAGTTGATGACAAAACTCACATTAACTTGAGTGGGACCAGGATTTGGCTCTTACAATGTATGATTTAAAGGTCACTTGAAGAATTAAACTATTTTTATCACGTTAGAACACTGTCAACTGTAATCAAGTCTAGATGTTTTTCTACATAATAAATAGCAGTTTAGTAGGCTTATGTATTTTATGACTATATGTATAGTGCTGTCAATGTATGTTGTGCTTTACAAACAGAACAAGGCATGTTCTTTCTGCTGAATATCTAAGAAGAGTTAGCCACCCTGGAGAACAAGTTGAAAGGATGAATCAGCTTTGGACAGCAGCCATTGGGAGGGGAAGGAAGGACAGATAAGAAGATGCTGTGAAAACTTGTGGGAGATGACAAAGCAAAAAACATAAAAACCAAGAAAAAAGAAACATATGGGGGAAAATTATAGTGCTACTTTTGTATTTATTAAGAATAGTTTTAATACAAAAAATTACCTTACAAAGTGCTCTGTGAAGGTAGATAAGAGATGGTTGCTGCCCCAGAGAACTTATAATTTAAATGGAACATGAGTACACTGTGGTGTTGCCACCTCACTTATAACTTTTAGACCAGTGGTTAGAGCAATCCCCTGGGATGTGGGAGACACCAGCTTCAATTCCCCCATCTGCCTGATGGGAATAAAGGATTGAACGTAGGCCTCCTACATCTCAGGACAGTGCCCTAACCACTGGGCTCTAGGATATCGTGGGTTCCTCTGATGTTGTTGCACTTTGGGTAAGTAAATAGTCACTGGAGCAGGGAGACTGGACCCTGAATCTTCCCCCCCCCCCCGATAAGTGTCCTTAGTCCCCAGGCTAAAGTGAAAATTCTCACTTTCTCTGGCCCAATGACTATGTAAGTATTTATCCAAAACGGATCAGCTTCAACAGGAGCGACTAAGCTAAACCTGCATCAGAATATCCTAGAGGTTAGGGCGCTCTCCTGAGAGCTGGAAGACCCATGTTCAAATCCTTTCTTCCCATTAGGCAGGAGGAGGAATTGAACCCTGGTCTCTCACATCCCAGGTGAGTGTGCTAACCCCTGGGCTAAATGTTAAAAAGGAGGAATCACTGTTGCCATCATCTCCTCTTCTGACCAGATTTTGTATGGGCCCTGATCCAGTAGGCATACTCAGAGCACACCTACCAGTTTGGGCCCCAGAGGCAAGATAGGTGGGGAGAATACCTATCTTCACCTAGTTTGAGGATCTCACTGGGGCTTAGTTGTGAGATGTGTTGCACCTATGCCCAGTGGCAGAAATTTATATGCTTAGGGGACTTTTATGGTGAAAACATAAGTGCCAAGGGATTTTAGGCAGCTACAGGTCTAGTGAGCAACTGAGCAGGGGTTTTGAGAATCTCAGGGGTTCTTAAATTTGGGTTGAAATACCTTAAGTGAGGAGTTAGGTACCTAAGTCCTTTTGTGGATCTGGACTTAAGTGACTTGCCCAAGGCTACAGAAGGGATCTTTTTAATAATTGAGATTAATGTTTAGGAGTTCTTAGCTTACCAGTCTTGAATTAAAAGACCCTTAGGTAGATCTACTACCTATCTGTCAAATCTCTCTCTTGGTTTTTATATGCATCATTTCATCAGGTAATGCTCATCTCCAAAGTACAGTAATAAGGTACGAAATCATAGCATGATTCTGGATATAACCAAGATGGCTGGCATCACTAATGATGTGCTTTATTGCTTCCACATCAGATGAAGCAGTTATGGGTCAGATTTTCTAGTGTAGAAACCAGGGCTTTGGAGTGGAGTCCGGAGCAGTGGGGCTGCAGGTTTTTGCCTGGAGCTGGAGCGGAGCCGGAGCACAGCTCCAAAGCCCTGGTAGAAACCCATTTGTGTGTCCCATATTAAGCCTAGAGCTATGTGCACATTTACTAGGAGTGCAAAGACAGTCTGGCAAATGTGCACATACAAACTGCCGGCTAGGATGCTTTGCTATTCTGTGGCATGCCTGGCTATTCAGCTGTCAAGTTTAGACATGTTGCCATCATTGTGTACACAGATGTTGTTATACAAATATTAGTGAGCCTCAGTTTTTGAAAACTTGGCTTTGAGCGTTACTTCTCCAAGGAGATTGGCAGTATTGTTATAAAGAGATACCTGTACTGTTTTCAGGATTGGAGCTATTCTGTTTTCCAATTGCCAATTGTCAATTAACACTCAAAAGGAAATGTTTAGGCTTGCTAATTGAAATATTTTGTATTTGTTAAATTAAGATATAGTCCTGCAGAGTTTTTTTTGCTATGTTAGAGTCACTGAAACATGCTTTGAAGCACCTGAGAATATGTTTTGTAGTGATCTCCCATAGGCCAGAGTTCTTGACAATCCAAAACTCCATTCCTATTCCTATTGAAGTCAATAGGAGTTTGTCATTGACTTCAATGGGAGCAGGATCAAGAGTGCTGGAATATGGAGTCTGGTTTATTTTCTTTTACAAACTTTTTTTTCACATTAGCAGTTCTCTCTTTTGTTGAATAGCTCATTCTTCTAGATTTTTTTTTTTTAAACACTCTCCTATGACTTAATGCTTAGAAGAGTGTTTAGTTTTCAGTGAAAGCTTAGGCTTGGTCTACACTTACCCCCCAATTCGAACTAAAGTACGCAACTTCAGCTACGTGAATAACGTAGCTGAAGTCGACGTACCTTAGTTCGAACTTACCTCGGTCCACACGCGGCAGGCAGGCTCCCCCGTCGACGCCGCGGAACTCCTCTCGTCTAGCTGGAGTACCGCAGTCGACGGCGATCACTTCCTGGTTCGACTTATCGCGTCCAGACAAGACGCGATAAGTCGAACCCAGAACTTCGATTCCCAGCCGCCGAACTAGCGGCTGGGTGTAGACATACCCTTAGAGTATTTGATCTCTTTATGGACTTTAATATTTGTAATTTTTATATTACTACTTTTGTAAGTAGCTTTCTCTGTGTATTCCAAGAAGAAACCTTTATTCAGTTACTCCTCTAGGATTAGAATACTTTTAGTTCATTTGGAAAGTAACTATCACAGATAGGTCTATTGGTTTTTTACATCAATATTATGATGATTCTTTCATGTGCCACCTCTTTAGCATAGTTTTCTAAATGGCATTCATCTTGCCAGTGGATTTTTTTCTATTGCTTTATTATACAGTACTATCATATTTGAGGGCAAATTTAGTGACTAACATGACACATGACACAGGCTTGTACATGTTCTTTTTAAACCATAAACAACTATATGATTTCTGCTTAAGTGAAGAATGAGGGTCAAAACTAACTGCTTTTTACTTTGTGTAACATACTTAAGGCATGTCTTCACTAGCAACTACACTTGGCTGTGTACTCGCGGCACCAGCGCTGAGAGAGAGCTTTCCCAGCGCTGTAAAAAAACCACCCCCACGAGGAGAGTAGCTACCAGCACTGGTGCACTGTCTACACTGCCACTTTACAGCACTGAAACTTGCAGCGCTCAGAGCAGTAGCGTAGCTGGGGGGGGAGCAGTGGGAGCGGCCGCTCCCCCACTGAGCACATTCCCCAAAAGTGGCGCCTTTTTAATTTTTACACTCATGCGGGGACGACGTTGTGGGGTGAGACCTTGGAAGCGCCTCTTTGCTCGCAGCTGTCAGCTCGCAGCACAGCGGGCGCGCCTGTCCCTTTAAACTGGGCAGGAGGGGATGTTCCTATGGCGCCTAGTGGTGGGCGGCTTGGATTTTAAATCCTAGAGGCCGGCAGCAAGAGCGGGGCGAGGTTACTGCAGGGCCGGAGCCGTGTGGGGAGCAGGGCAGGGTAGGGTTCGGGAGCCGTGGGCAGGGGCAGGATCATGAGCGCGGTGGCCGGAAAGGGGGTGAAACCTCCGGGCGCGGCGGAGCCCGGGAAGGCGGCTGGGGCTGGGGCACTCACCGTCAGCAGCGCGGGAAGTGGAGCAATGTGGCCCCAGCCTGCTCCACTTCGCCAGCTCCCAGCCGTGGCGCTCCGCTTCCCGCCACCAGTGAGTGCGGTGTGCAGGGAAAGGTTCTCCCCCTCCCCCCCCCACTGGTGGCGGGAAACGGAGCAACGCGGCCCCAGCCTGTTCCGCTTCCCTTGCCCGGGCCCCAGCCATGTCGCTGGGGGCAGGAGGATTGGGGAAAGGTCCCTCCTCCCCCCCACACACACTTACCAGCAGCGGTGGGAAGCGGAGCAGCCCGGCCCCAGCCCGCTCCACTCTGCCAGCTCCCAGCCGCGTCGCTCCACTTCCCGCTGACGGTGAGTGCGGGGAGGTTGGGGAAAGGACGCTCCCCTGGACTCACCGGCGGCAGGAAGCGGAGCAACGCGGCCCCAGCCTGTTCCGCTTCCCTTGCCCCTTCCCCTACCCCAGCCACGTTGCTTGGGGGAGGGGGGGCTGGGGAAAGGTCCCCCCTCCCCTGCACTCACCAGCGGCGGGAAACGGAGTGCTGCGGCATGCCGCGGCTGGGAGCTGCCGGAGTAGAACTGGCTGGGGCCGGGCTGCTCCACTTTTGCCACTGCCGCTGAGTGCAGGGGGGGATCCCTTCCCCCAAGCCCCCTCCCCTGAGGGACACGGCTGGGGCTGGGGTGAGGGAAGCGGACAGGGCCAGCTCTGACTTTTTTGCCGCCCCAAGCCAACAGATACTTGCAAATCTGCTGGATGAAATGAGACTTGACCAAAAGTTGGTGATTATTTCTTATGTCCCGTTCTAGTAACAGGCCTAGATACAAAGATGATCTAAGTCTGAACAATGAACAGCAAAAATGAAAATAGACTTGAAAAAAAATGAAAATAGACAAGCTCAGATTAGTGTACTAAACAAGACTGTGCTGTAGGATATCACTGAGTGTAATGGGGGTATAATTCCTTAAAGGTAATTAAATATTTATTTCTAAGCTTGTTCCCTACAACTTGGTGAGTGGAGGGTATTTAAACTCATTTCTGATCATAACACAATTTTCTTTTTCCATTGATCTCTCTCAGCTGGTGGAGATCTATATATTTGGAACCAAAGGTCCACAACACGTAGGTTATGTTAGTGTAATTATATCCATTTTGTTCATTTTATTGCCTACGTATTTAAATTTTTTTTTAAAGATGCGCTGTATCCTATCTACACCATAACACTTTCTCAAGACATGAAAATTTTCTCGAGATCCTTTCTAGTCCTATGATTCTATGAAGTGTAGCTCTCTCCTTTTGCCTAATATCTTTACTCAACGTCAAAGGTTTCCATCAGCCTGTTTTACCTCTTTTGTTATGTGTTACACAATAGAGTTGTTTCAGTGACTCACAGTAGAGACTGTCCAACTCTAAAGACTGACTCATAATTTAGTCAGCTATTCTTGCATGCACAATTTGATACGTGTAATCTCATGCCAAGATGCCTCTGAATCTGGTGACTGTTTTGATCAGGTTAAGAATATTTGCTATTTTAGTGATCATATTTGACTAATATTTTAAATATTCAACAGTTTGTGTAAGCAGTTGGGTTCCTTCTACTCCTGGAAACCTATGACCCAGGAACCTCTTGCTGCCAATAGCAGAGGGCCCCAGGTTTGCATAGAGTTTTACAGGGATCCCTTGTGTCGGATATATGCATAAAGGTGGCATTTGAGGTCTCTTCTGAGAAATGGTAGCCCACTGGTCGTCATAATCATTGTAAAATGTATGAATGGATAATATTTAAGGAGTTGTGTCTGTACTGAAAAGTATGTTTTTAAGGCAGGTAACCAGGAGGTGACATATCTCAGGTTCCTTTCAAGCATGACGTAACAGACACTTATCTCTCTATCTGGTCATGTATGTATCGGGCATTGTGTGTCACACTGGATGCCTGTTTGCATACTGAGCAAAATGCTAATCAAGCGACTGTGAAACTGTCAAGAGAGAAAATTTACAGGAGAAAATAAACAGAGGAAGGGAGATCCTGTTTATGAGTAAAGATGGTAAATTGCTGGGGTATATCTGGGGGTACAGAGGTACACCCTGGATCCTTCACTGAGAAAGCAAACTAACAGTGTGTTTGTCTTATGAAAGGAGGGTCACAGCCAAGCCTGGTTGTAAAAGGCTGGAAGGACTTGGGGTGAATATTGCTCTATAAGACAGGAAAGTATCCAGCTAAGGCAATCTGGGTTCTAGAATGCTTGTTATGATTTTTATTTTCTGTGTGAGCATTTGTTTCCAGTACTTCTACTTGCTATCATTTGCATCTCTATACCTTGCTAAATAAAACTTTTACTCGTTTTCACTGTAACCATGTCTGTGTGCTCTGTATTAAGTAAAGAAGTTATCTTAGGTGTAACTGTAACCTGGGGGCACTGATTCCTTGGAAGCAGCAAATCTGTGAATACTGTGAGAGTCCAGTGGAACAAGGGCTAGACCCTCAGAGAGAGATGCTTGGAGGGATCAAAGTTGGAGTGTGCCTATCGCTAATCTGTAGAAGAGAGAGAGAGCAGGGCCTGTATAGGCCTAGAGGTGAGTGCTTGTGTTGCCTGTGGCTGGTGGAGTTGGGGAGCTGACCCCTGGTAGGCACAAACAAGGCTTACTATTGCTAAGTTCAGGTGGTAGCGAGGTGACTCAGCACCCGGGTGCCCCCCAGGAAGCATTACAAAACCCACTGTTAAAACTCAAGTTCTGCAAAGTCAGTGGCAACAGATCTGTGAATTTCTTGTCCATCCATTTCAGCTTCTCCATAATTTTAACTCTTCTCCACACCTGCAGGTTTTTCTGCTTAGGCTGAACTATCATACTATCCATTGTTGTATGCAGTGTAGCTGCAGCCGTGTTGGTCCCAGGATATTAGAGACAAGGTGGGTGAGGTAATATCTTTTATTGGACCAACTTGTCTCTCACCAACAGAAGTTGGTCCAATAAAAGATATTACCTCACCCACCTTGTCTCTCTAATATCATGCTATCGTTGGAATGCTGCAGTGCAGGCTATCTACCTAAAAGGCAAAAAGGTATGACCCAGCAATTTGCATCTTCTTTTGATAGCCTGGTTTTCAAAGCACTGCATCATGTCAGGAAGATGGGACAGATACAGGGAGGATCAGGTCACATTCCAATATCTTATCTGATAATACTTAATCAGAGGGTGGAATTTTCAAGAACACCTAATTTGCTTAGGAAATCAAGTCTCATTGAAAGTCAATGGGACTTGTGCTCCTAAGTTATTTAGTTTCTTTTGAACATCCCACCCAGACTAAATATCTAGTTTAAAAAGAACTATGAAATATTTAAGGTTCTTAGAAGCTGAAAATATTCTCCCAAATTAAGGAGTATATTTTTATGAATGCTTTTTACATGCACAATTTGCACCAACAATATTTGCATCCACAGAATGAACTGCAGGTATAAATTTAATTACTGATGTGGCTAACTACCTGATTTGCACTCACAATCAGGTGCAAACACTCAGAACTGCAACCAAAATTCAGTTGTAGGTTGAAAACTTCATGTGCAAATCTTGTGGGCAGAATTTGTGCCTGCAAAAGAGACTACCCTTTTGAAAATATGGACCCAAATATTTACTCTTACATCCTCTTTCCTACACCATGATATCTTAACAGCAAGCAATTCTAAGATACACCAATAGCCTACTTTATTGCTCTCCAAAGCATTAGCAAATATTGCCCGTAGAACAAGCAAATAGGACTCCAATTTCCAGATGTCACTATAAGTCAGGACAGTTCTTTGAAACCTCATTTGTTTGTTTTGGTTTGAGTGCAATGCAAATCAGGGTAGTAATAGTACCAAACTCATCCATAAAGTACATGTAATAAGCTTCATGTGTATATTCAACTACCATTTTACATCTTCAAAGCACTGTACAAGCACTCACAATACACCTTTGGGATAGCAGGGCCAGATTAATGCAGGGGCTTTAGTGGCTGCAGCCTGGGGCCCCAGAGCAGCAGGCTCAGGCAGACTGCCTGCATGCTGTGACCCCATGCTACTCCAGGAACTGGCCAATAGGAGCTGTGGGGGCGGTGCTTGTGGGCAGCGCACGGAGACGCGCTGTCCCCCTCCCCCAGGGGTGCGCAGAGATGTGCCAGCAGTTGGCCGCTTCCGGGAGCGGCGTGGGGCCATGGCATTCAGGCAGGCAGCTTGCCTGAGCCCTGCTGCGCCACCGGCCGGGAGCCGCCTGTGGTAAGCGCCTCCTGGCTGGAGCCTGCACCTCGCACCCACTCTTACACCCCAACCTCTTGCCCCAGGTCAGAATCCCCTTCTGCACCAAACTACCTCCCAGAGCCCTCACCCTCTCCTGCACCCCAACACTCTGCCCCAGCCTGGAGCCCCCTCCTGCACCCTAACTCCCTCCAAGAAAGAAACTAATATAACGGCTGTTCTAAGGTAAGAAGTAGGCTATTTTGAATTAATTTAACCATAGTCTACATGTTTTAAGACTGAAATGTAGCCATAGAACAGCTTTATGTTCATTAAAAGGCAAGTTTAGTATAGCATTAATAGCCTCGATGCCATAATTGTGATGATTTTGTTTTAAATTAGGAAAAAGACTTGAGCCCCACAAAATCTAATAGCCCCAGGCCCACAGGAGAGTTAATCCAGATCTATCCTGTGGGATAGATATTAAAATATTCCCATTCCACAAACTATGGGCCAGGTTCTGATCTCAGGTACAACAATGGAAAGGTAGAGTAATTCCATTAGTTACAGCAGTGTAAATTCAGTGTAGCTGAGAGTAGAATCTGGCCTTATGTTTCAAGTTTCCCTGAAAAGTTAAGGCTAAAATTTACAATTGTGGCTTTTGATTTTTCATTGCCCAACTTGAGACACTCAGGGCTTAATTTTCAAAGCTGCCAAGCATCTACACCTCCTATTAATTTCAAGTTGAAGCTTAGCAGCTATGAAAATTAGGCTAAAACTGTCCCGCGCGTGCGTGCGTGCGCGCATACACACAATCAGAGACCACTGTTGAAAGTGCTGGCCTTAGTGACATGCCCAAGGCTAAATTGAGTCAGTGGCAGAGCAACTTTTAAAAAAACAACTACACACTTCTGCAGAGTGATTTATGGTAATATTCAGTTAGTATTAACATTTATGAAAACATATGCATTTATGAAAACATCTCAGACAAAACAAAACAAGTATCTTTAAAGGCCCAAATTATTGTAAGCTTTATCATAGAAAGCAAGAGTGCAGTTTCTTTACATGAACAATTAAAATATTTGCTCTTTTAATCTCTATAAGAAACACTTTTGAAAAGATACATCAGAGTATGCTCACTATGTCCTCAGGCTCTGGTCATTAACTTCCTTCTGGTCATTAACTTATGTTCATGTCTATTCCTAGGATTTCCTGCTTCCTTTCTCCCTTTCATTTGTCCAGTTCACCAGGCTGCCCTCAAAGCAGCACATTTGGGGAAAATTTTCAGGGAAGTGGTTTCACAGTTTGACTGTGGATTTAACCCTGTCTCCTCTGATTTCAGAGCGGATTCCTGAGATTCAGCTCTTCTCCAGGATTGTCTTTAAAAATACTGAGGTGACAACTCAGTTTAACAAGTGTCTGTCCTAACTTTTTCTTCTGGGAGTGAGGGTGGAGGGAGGAAAGCTTTCTGATGGCTGTGCATCAACCAACTTTAGAATTAACCCTTTTTCTCACCATCCTCCAAACCTCCACATCTACACTATTAATACACCTCCTATAGCAAACTTTACTACAACACAGTTCTCCTCTAACCTAAAATAAGCCTGGTAACCGATTTGTAGCGTAGACTGGGCCGTCTAAGGTTGCAGCAGTTCGATTATATGGTCATGGTCCAGACTATGCTATAAATTGGAAGCAGGTTTGTAATTAGGTTCCCTGAGGTTGTGTTTGTAATGAAACATTTAGGGGCCTGCCCACATTATGAGTAAAATGGTGTTTCTGTAACCAATTTGTGACTTTATCTGAACTGGTTGCCACAAATATGGTTGAGCTCTTTCCACTGACAATAGCTTTTATTCACAACGCAATCATTCGTTAACTGAGCTTGTGCATTCGACTACTATGCTGCCTAAACATGTTTGTATCTGGGTTATCGTGCTCAGCAGGGACTAGGGATAGAACTGGAGAACATGCAAAAAGAATGGCATTAGCAGCACATGGGGCAATGAACTCTGGGAGGAAGAAGTATCAGGTAGTGAGGCACAATAACGGGGTCTTGCTCACAGGACAACAGTATTACAAAGTGGTTACAGGGAGACCGCCACTGGCCAGCTTAGGGGGTTGCTGGCACAAGTGACACATGATTAGCTGCCACTGTTACTAATCAAATATTAGTCACGTTGTATGTAAACACAGACTGCCACTAACAGGTTACAACTGCAGTTAAAAGCTGTACTATAGCTAGAGACATAGGGTTGCTTTCCTGCTACTTCTTTTCCTTTATCCAGTTGGCCTATTCTGCCCTGGTGGCCTAGTGCACATGAGTAGTGGGAGGGGAGCTGACTGCAAGTGTATCAGTCTTGGTTGTTTGTGTTTCCGATATCCTGCTTGCTAAGTGCCTCCTCATTAATTATTCCCTTAAAATTGTTAATGGACTTTGTACAGCTGTGTACTGCTTATTTGCACCTAACTCACAAAAATCCCCCAATGTCAAAAGCCAAGGATGGTGTTTGTTTGTTTTGGGAAAATTCATGACTCAGAGAAGTATGGACAAATACTCATCCTTGCCTACTCTACCATCAAATTTAAGAGGGTGCAAACCATTAACTATCTTGATAGTTGTTAATAAGATCCTCAGAATGAATCTGTGTATTGTAGTGTTAAAATTGTAATGCTAGACAAAGTGTTTTTAAAAAAAAAATCTGATAATCTTAATTATTGCACATTTTGTATGATCAGGACACTTCAGACTTCTAAAAATATTTAGAACAGTGAACAGCCTCACACA
The DNA here is from genome assembly GCF_002925995.2 of Terrapene triunguis. Lineage (NCBI taxonomy): Eukaryota > Metazoa > Chordata > Testudines > Emydidae > Terrapene > Terrapene triunguis. Next base: position 89,260 of record NW_020664447.1, on the reverse strand, counting down.
CCAACTGTCTAGAGCCATTGCAGGCCACAGAGAAGTCCCCAACACTATGCTGAGGCTAGAAATTAATTTACTGATTCCAGCAAATCAGTTCAGATTTTTTTATGGGAATGATCCAGCAAAAGTTAATCTGATCTACTTTGTCCACAGCTGCTGACACTGAAAATAACACATTCAGTGCATGATTGGTGGCAGCAACAGCAGCTCCTGCCAGATACCAAGAACTAATGTCAGAGTTAGTCTACTAACTTCAGTAGAGTTACTCTACTCCAACCAGGCATTTTTTGCTGATTGCTTTAAATAAGAAAAAAATAATCTCAGTGAATCCTTGGGATCCTTGTAGTCTGTGAAATGCTCAACAAAAGATGAATATACAATATTAGCTTTCTCACTTTATTTCCTCAACAAAAGACTTAAGATTGTCTGTATTAACATCTGTATATATCTATTCTTTGTTTGTGTTATCACAGATAAAACAGGAAAAGTTATTAAGATGGGGTGGGGGGAAATAAACAGTAGCTGTTTAATTCTTTTAGCATTTTTATCTCCATTTAGCTTCTCAGCAAAGGACCAGCTGAGATCAGACAAAAAAGGTGCCATACTTCCCTACTGGGGACTTCATTATACGTCCAAGAAAACTGGCACTGCATGCTCTATTCATCTCAAAGATTTGCTGTCATTGAATCTAAATACTTTGTGATAGAATTATTTGCATGGCTAGTTTAAGAACTTGTACAAAAATTGCTCTTGTAATGAGTACACTTCTTTTGGTTTGGTTCATGGTACATTTGTTATATGTTATTACATCTCTTTCTTTGACATATCTAAGCTAATTACACATGGAGGGCACCCTATTGAAAACTTTTAGCTGTTTTCTGAGAATTATCTACATCACTGACCTAGCAAAGGAACGTGCAAATACAACATCATCTGTTACTGATCCATCCCCTGAAATGAGTAGAAATGCTAAAACTACTTCCATAGACTGTAAAGCTATTGTGGACATTAACAATATAACAGCCCAAATGTTTAAAGGCCTCTCTAGACCACCAGATGCTGGAACAATTTGATGACTTCTTTTCATCCTCTCCTAAAGATATGGGGGTCATGGGAGAATCTTGGTTCCAAAATAGGCAAGTCCTATACAATTCCTGAGGCCTGATCCTGTTCCCATTGTAATCATTGGAAAGCTTGCCATTGATTTCAGCGAGAGTAGTATCTGGACCTTATTTTGTATAGCATCTTTCACACTAACTAACTGACAATTGTACAGGACTTTGAACATCTAAATTAATCCTAAGCTTTATTGCCACCCAAACCATTCTACAGAATTACTGATAATACCACAGCAGATTTAAGAGTCTTCACTTAAACATACAGAAGCCAATATAATAATCCTTGTAATGCCTCATCTTTTATCTCTCTGTGGGTAGGGTACTTGCTACATTGCATATGCTAGCAGTGTAATATCACTACCACTTTGACAGCCTAGTGAGGTCTAATTATTAATCTGTTAAGATTTTAAAATAATCCTTGAGTAGTATTTCTGTTTAACCCTGTTTGGCTCTAATGTCCCTTGATGGCTTTATAATGTATAATCCGTAGGATTATTGCTGGTGCTAATATGAATGGTGTTTATACTGTCCAATAACCTAGTTTATTTCTGTTAAAACCTAGCTCTAGTGAGTGATGATGATGTTTCATATGAGGTGGAGACCCATCCTATCGCAACAGTGTGTTCTGCTGGTGACATGTCTCCTAATCAATTTGGAAGCAGTGCCTATAGACATAGACAAGACAAAAGTTCAAGGAGAACCCCATGTAGAAGGAGCAAAAATAGAAACGCCGGTAAGTAAATGAAAGGTATTTTATTAAATACTTTGTACTAAAAGGCAGTATTTTTTCTATCAATAACAAGCTCATTGATTTTTTTCATCTTGAGATTTGTCCATGACTAGTCCTCCTAGGTGCTGTAATAAATAATAATTAACTTTGTTGGTGCTGTACTCCAAGGAGAAGCTAGTAGTATTTCACCTTTCCATGTGGGGTGGTCATATTCAGTGTTCAATACCTGCTCCCGTCTCTCACTCCCTGATGTGGTAGGACTGGGGAGGTAACGGAGCCAATGCACAAAGCTCCTGATGGGAGGAAATGCCTATTGTACACCTCCTCCCAACTGATTGAGTGGCATTAATAAGCTAAAAGGAAGTTCTGTCCAGTCATCTTTGGCAGGAAGAATGCTGGTCCCAACTTGGACCTCAACAGAGAGTGGAACAGGGTTAAATCAGGGAAATACAGAAGGATTTTCGCAAGCAATTTTCCTAGTAATAAAATGCAGTGGGTAACCATGTCAAATAATGACAGCTGAGATAATGTGTTTGCCAAAGTGGAAAATGGAGTTGCCATGAAACAAAGTGCATGTAAGAGCTTTTAGTTATTAAATAATAATATTGCTGTTTTGCAAGTGAAGTCCTGCTACTAAACATGAAATCTTGGAGAGGGGTAGTTCTATACCCACACGGTTCAATTCTAGCTGGCTAGGCTCCTCTAGATTGTTCCCTTTGCCCCAAACTCACAGGGGAAAACACAATGGACGTTACTATAGCCTGCTGTCATACAAACTTTTGCTGGCTTGATGTGAAGCTTCACCCTCTTGGGGCAGCTCCAGCTAGTTAGCACCCAGCAATTCTGTTCCAATGGCCCTGTGCAAATGGTCCTGTACTTCCTGTAAATTTCCCCCAAGATTTGCATGATTCTTGGAGGTGGATATCGGGTTATGGGGGCCAAACTTGTGGCTGCTGCTTCTATCAGGATGGGAATGAAGTGGCACATTATGCTCCCTAAAAAAGAATCCCTAGTAAACTCAGCAAGTGGAAACTCAAGGAGATAATCTCCTGTAGGGGAAAATGGTGGGTTTATGCCATTCTGAATTGTTGTGGTCTATTTGTCTACCAAGTAAGTTACAGATTTAAAAAAAAACAAACAAAAAAAACCTTTCATTTATATGATAGGCCAAATATGCATGATGTACGTTCTTAAATCTCTATCTGCCTTTATTCCTTTGTCAACTTCTAGAACAAAAAGGGAACAGAGGAAACTAGCTTGTGTATGATAATTGTGCAAACCAACCAAAGCAAAGAAATTCATATCTTATTGCTGATATACTGAGTCAGTGCATTATGCTCAGTACTACTGATGTTTGGGAGTGTGTGTGATTAGATTAAATCTTTGCATTTCTATGGAAATAAAACATTTGGGGGCATATTTTTTTCTTATCTCAAACTTCTTTTCCTAAAGGATACTGGGCTTTATTATGATGAATATCTCAAGCAAGTGATAGATGTCCTAGAAACAGATAAACATTTCAGAGAGAAACTTCAGACTGCTGATATAGAGGAAATAAAGGTATGTGCAAAGATCAATAGAATTTAATCAAGATGAGTTTAGACAGCTACAAATCAACGATAGTTTCATATTTTTCTGTTCATCTTAATTTTTATTTAGTATTGCCTTTACATTACTTTTTTATAGCTTACACAATTTAAATTAGACTCTTTAAAGAGATCTTGATCTCTGCAGCTACAGGACAGATTTAAATTAAATTAAATTAATGGAGATATCCCATCTCTTAGAACTGGAAGTGACCTTGAAAGGTCATTGAGTCCAGCCCCCTGCCTTCACTAGCAAGACCAAGTACTGATTTTGCCCCAGATCCCTAAGTGGCCCCCTCAAGGATTGAACTCACAACACTGGGTTTAGCAGGCCAATACTCAAACCACTGAGCTATCCCTCCCCCCCGGATAGCTGTTTTTTAAAGAAACTGTACCATATCAGTCTTCCAAGAGGTTTTAATTTGCTACCTAACTATTAATAAAACAACTAGATTCAGATATCTTGCTTTTGGGAAACATTTATTAGCGTTTTCCTGCAAAATGGAAAGCAAGGCCTTAAGAATTCTTTAGAATTCTTTGAAATTCAGAAGGAACAGCACAATGTTCATTAATGTCAAAATGGCTCTTAGCATAGCTCTCACTTTGTTGCCTGCCAAGTGATTCAGAGCACTACTGAGCCAACGGCAGAGAGGCTTCTCTACCCTCCCAGATGGAAGCAATGAGCCACATGTGAATTTAATGACATGGAAAAGGGTGGGGGAAGTAGAGAAACATAAAAAAGCCTGATCCTGAAGCCACTAGGAATTGAGGACAACACATGGTCTTCCAGTTTTGTGATAAAGGTGGCAGTGTTTGGGAAGAATAAAAAAGACTGAGCTGTGGTCTCTTCTCTTCCCAGCACCCCTACTTCAGGTACCACCCCAACCACTGTCTTGGTGTTCTTTTCTCTCCCGCTGTTGCCACCCTAGGTTATGTTCATTCCTCCGCCGCCCTTCTCCAATCCGCAGGTCCAGCTGGCTGCTCCACATTCTCTTATGGTGAGGCTAGGGAGAAGAGAGCACTAAGCTTTCATTCCTCTTGCATTACCTTTGATGTAAAGCTCTGCTGCTGCTAGAGTCTGACAGCTCTTGGATCCACTCCATTCCTGGCACAGTCCCTGGGGGGCTGGTAACAGTCTTCAGGTGCTGCTGAACATTCTTACAGCACCCTTAGGTGGCTGCTACTGTGCTGATTCCTCCTTCAGCAAGAGGTTGGCTTCCACAGCACCCTGTTGATCTGCAGTTCTCTGTGGACCACATGATAAGAACAGCTGATTTACAGAATGGTCACTCACTTCTGAAGAGATCTTTAAATACAGATACGCAGCTGTGCTTTAGGGTCTTGGTTTAATTGTGGTATTTGGAGCATCAACTGGTTTTTTTTTTTTTTAAAGGCAGCTTAAAAAAGTCTTTCAGTGAGTGCCCTGCCCCGATTTCTATTTTCATAAATTGACAAAGTTAATATTCTCTTCAAACAATGTGTGAGATACTTATGATGTTTATAAGGTCTTCAGAATTGGCAATGACTACCATGAGTAGAGAGTCTTACAGCCCATGTGTGGTGGGCATCTGAAAACTACAACACGATTGTCTTTATAGATCACTTATTTATTTTAACAGAGTGGAAAGCTAAGCAAAGAGCTAGACTTAGTAAGCCATCATGTGAGAACAAGGCTGGATGAACTGAAAAGACAAGAAGTGGCAAGGTTAAGGATGCTAATTAAAGCTAAAATGGATTCCTTTCAAGGTAAGAATACGAAGCAGAATTCAGACAATTAACAGATTGGTCTTTATCAGATAGGTGCCCGGAATCCACCAATTTTGTTCTCCTCACTGGCTCCTATCAGCAATAATGATTAAACTGAGTTGGAATGGTAAGAGGGTCCCCATTTCATACTCTTGAGATGGAAAGTATGAGGAAGAGCGTGTCCTTATAGAAAATCAGGGAGAAGAAGGGAAACAATCTGTGTCTTACAAGTAAGAAAAACTGATGCTGACAATGGGACTTTTAGATGCTTATAACTATTTCTCAGACAACGGTTTCCCCCAGTGTCTCACTTTTCACATCCCTCACTGTGTTCTAGCAATATGGCAGGGTTGAATTTAACCAATTAAACTGTTTAGGGATTTTCCCAAAGCACAAAACTACATGGGCTAGTCACTTGGGTGCCTAAGCTCAACTTTTAAGCACCACTGAGATCCTTAGAAACCCTGCTCAGCTTCCACCTACTCCTGTAGGCACGTAAATTCCCATGGTGCCTACGTTTCCACCAGTGGGCATGAACTAAACTTCTGATGCTGCTTGGCTCCCTATCCCATGCCTAAGCTTCACTAGGATTCTCAAATGAGGGTGTTCCCCTGCCTCTCTCTTCTGCTGGGCTTGATCCAATAAGGCGAGCTCAGAGTATGCCTAACCTGCACAAAAGACAGCGTGGGTGACCAGATCAGGAATGTGTGTGTGGAATTAGGGCTGTGGGAGACCTGTTTTCAACTCCTCACTGTGCCTAATTTGGAGCAGGGACTTGAACTTGGGTCTGCCCCCTCCCACAAGGCTATTTGGTATTGTGGGTTAGGGCTCTCTGTCTTTTCCCATTGGAGCTCTTCCACTCTGTATGAATAATTAAATACTCACTGGGACAGAGAGGAAAAGAGAAAGATATAGACTCTGTAGCCTGGTGGCTTAGGCATTTCCTGGGATGCAGGAAACCCATGTTGCACTCCCTACTCCGGTGAACCATTTGGCTGTTGCTTATAACAGGTTGGGGTCACATCAACAGCCACTCGCCCTGAAGAGAAAGTACTGACCTGACCTGGCTTAGGTGCTCAACTCCAGGAGCCAGGTGTGTGACTGTGAATCCCAAGCACAGATAGGCACCTCCCTCCTGTCTAGAATTAGGTGCCTCACTACCTTTGAGAGGTGGAGCTTATGTCTTACCTTGGCATTTCCTACTGGCTAGTTTAGACAGCTCCCTGCTCAGCATGCTGGCTTATATGAATCACATTTTTAGGACCCTAACTCTCCCCATGCATTGTACAGGGAGCCTGGGTGCCTTATTTGGGGGTGAGAATTCCATTGGGTGCCAGAGTGCCTAAAAATTAGGCATTGGACTCCTATGTCCCTTTGTGGATTTAGCGCAATCTAACTTTTTATTTTTTTTTAAAAAAGGTGTTCGGAACAGGTTTTTTTTAACTGGTCGACTAGCTCAAAAGTGGCTGTCTTTCTTTCAACCTTCTCCTCACCAGAAATTAACATGAGAAACTCAGCTCAAAGGATTTTTGTTGTTGTTGCAGTTCTAAGCATCAGAAACAGGGACTTGGAATGAAAGTGTCTTCTCGTCCATAATTATAGCATTGCTAATGCTACACTGCAATCTACTCAGTAGGCCTTTATATTTAGAAACAAAGTATACAAGTTTCCAGTGCATACAGTTACTGCTAGTTTGCCTGGCAGGGGGTACTGCCTCATCTCCTTGCCCAACGCTGCACGATTTAATTCTAACATGCAAAATATAAATTAAAAAAAAAAATTACCAGGGAGACTTGATGCAAACCTTTTACTGGCGGTTTCTTTCTGAAAAGAATTGTATTCACAAGCACAGAGTTTCTGATGGTGATGCTAGGAATATCTTCCAAAATGTTCTGCTTAGTTTTTTTTTTTTTTTTTTTTTTTTTTTTAAAATTTTTTTTTTTTTTTTTTTTTTTTTTTTATAAAAAGTGGATGTGTAATTTTTCTGTGCAGATTTATCAGCGCAGTAGGGGCCTGATCCAATTCCTTACCAAGTCAGTGGAAAGACTCCCATTGATTTCAGTGGGCAATGAATCATAACTTAAGCTTGTATTCTTGCAGTGTTCTGCCACCCTGTTGTGGCACTGGTAATGCCAGGAGAAAGCCAAAAATCTTTAGGGAAGGACTGTATTTTTACTGCTTTTTAGTGAAGTGCTTATTCCCAGTCATGGATTAGCCACTGGGCCACCCTGGCCACGGGCAATTGGGGGGGCCCCAGAAAAATGGGCACCCCCGCACCTCCAACTCGCTCTGGCCACGTGGCACCCCTGCCGGGGAGCCCCTGTGCCCAGACTCCACTCCTCACTGCAGCGCTGGCTGGGCGGAGCAGGGCACCTCCCCACGCCAGCACCCCACTCCCTGGCAAGAGCACTGGGAGGGACGGGAGGGACTGCAGGCGGAAGGGGTTGGGAGGGGCCCCCACTTGTTCTGGCCCAGGAGACCTACAAAACCTTTATCTGCAGCTGGCTATTCCAATGGGGCCTTGATCCCTGATTGGGACCTCTGGGTGCTATGTCCTACAATTAGTAAATAATAATAAAATTGGCCTAGGGCTTTAGATCACTTTTCTGTCTTTTGTGCTTTTCTTTTTAAATGAAAGTTACAGTCCAGAGAGCACAGCCCACCACATAGCCTCTCCAGAGGAATAAATGGGTTGCTTCACATATTTACACAAGACCCACAGTTCATCTCAGATTCTAATGCAGGCAGATTTCCCCCTGAAGTTGTGATGAAGCTCACAATGATCTAATTAAGGACAACTAGTGTGGATGGTACAGTGGATGGTACAGTGGATGGTAACTTTATGTAGCTGAAAATTTTGTTTTAATGCCCCATTGTGATGGGTTGGATCACAGAAACCCCTTTGGGACTGCCACCTGATGTGCTGAGACTACCTCTGAGCCCGTTTTCCCTGGCAGCTCGGGACTTCAGTGCCCTGCCTGGTTTGCCAGACACGTTAGCCTGCTACAAACACAGACCCAGGTCTGAACCACGTCCCCCAAAAGCTGCAGACTTAACTGAAAACAGCTTAAGAAGTGTTTCGGTCTCCAGCACTCAGATACCCAACTCCCAATGGGGTCCAAACCCCAAATAAATCTATTTTACCTTGTATAAAACTTATACAGGGTAAACTTATAAATTGTTTGCCCTCTATAATACTGATAGAGAGATATGCACAGCTGTTTGCCCCCCCCCCCC